>NW_015639507.1:1009223-1020183 GCF_001515625.1 Sinocyclocheilus rhinocerous
CGCAGTCCTGCAGAGTTCAGCTCCAACCCTGAAAAAAAAACTCACCTGCCTATAGCCCTAGTAATTCTGAAGACATTGATTAGCTTGTTCAGGTGTGTTTGATTAGGGTTGGAGCTGAACTCTGCAGGACTCTCTAGGACCGAGCTTGCCTACCCCTGTTCTAGGTATTGATAAAGCCTATGAAATGTTTTTGTATCCATCTCCTGACTTGTGCACAACTTTATCCCAGAGATGCAAGTGCCTTGCCGCCCATAGTTCATTGTCTGCTTCAGTTGCACTATCAAGGACTGAAATGCTCCAGGAAAGCTCTTTTCATGCTCAGCTAATCAAAATGAGCACAGCTGATCACAGTTGAAAGTCAAATGGCTTTGTGTGCCATTGAGAAGGTGATTAGCTACACCTGATTGAGTTTACAAGTCATTTTTAGGAGGGGGTGATCCTTTTTCCAACTTTGTGATTCTGTTATTTTTTTTATTTATTTTCTGACATGTTGGTGTTATGTCTTTCACTTGGATGTTATAAGCTGCACTGAGTAAATACAGTTGGATAAATGAAAAACTGTGTCCATCTTCGTTTCAGGCTGCAAAGCAACAGAATGTGATTATTTTAAAGGGGGTGATTCTTTTCTATACCCACTGTACATGCTTTCACTGCACTTCACTGGCTTAGTGGCTCCCTACATTTCTCATCCTGAATGTACATCTGGAGGATATTAACGCGATTCAAACTGAAGGGACCTTATTGTTTTACAAATTCATAAAATCCGAGGCTTTGTTCTGGAGTTTTATTGTTCGCTGTTGGAGTGAAAGTATTTAATCTGGTGGGCTTGTTGCTTGCTTCCTGTATTGTGTTATTGTGGTTGCTAAGAATATGAGTACGTGAGATGCAGATACGTTATCGTTTCCCTTTCTACTTCTCTGCCTGTTTTTTTTTTTTCGTTCTCATTGTAAATAAGGCGGAAAACCGCTTTAAATAGTCGAATTTATATCGGCTCATGTTTAATGAGTCTAAAGTTCGCTAAGACTCTGTTAGCTAGCGGATTAGCACGCTATGCTAGCTGACCACCAAATATCTTTACACGATGTAAACAACCAAGAAAACAGTCAGCATTTTTTATTTTATTTTATTTCTTTTGTGAAATCTTCTTTAATCCGTCGGAAAACCCCTTCAGGTCCGACTCTGGAGAGCAAAAAGCTTCTCGGGTGAGTTTGACAGACATCAGCTCGATCGATACGAGCGAATCTTAGTTCTAACAGGTTGTAGTTTAACATTTTTGGACGTTCGAGTATATTTTCAATCACCTTCTAATTTGTTAACTTTATAAGTATTGTAGAGGAATTTGAAAAGTAAAACGAATGATAAATGATGTACTTCGACCCGCCTGGACAGTTAAATGTGGTCGAGTTGACGTGGAGGTTTTGCATTAAAAAACCTTTAAAAAATCTGTATAGCTCCTAACTATACAGCAATACGCAAAGTTTTATGTGATTTGAAATGCTTAAATACACATTTAGGATTTATTATCATAGTTTTGCCAACCTTTGGTCCTGGAATTTTAAGTTCAAAACAAAGGTATATGTGTAGTTTTAATGTTTAGCCTAATTTAAATATTTATATAGTATTCTATATGGATTAAATTTGTCATTATAAGATGACAACTACAATCAAAACCATTCAGATGTATTTGTAAATTTTGTATTTATTTATTTATTTGTAAATTTAGTATATATTAAATATCCAGATGGGTGTGTATGATGGCAACATGCACCATTACAGTATTTTGTACTTAAAGTGTAATTATGGTGAGATCTAGGGTCATTTAGGTCTTTAATAAAGGAAAAATATGCAAAAACAAAATATACATCAAATTTTAGCCATTAAATTAAAGATGCACAAGTGTCACATTTACAGTACGTAATCACTGTCGTCATGCAACAGGCCATAATTTTGAGCTATATGTGATTGCTGATATCTAGGTTCATTTTGTCCTGAACTTTGTTTGTGTAGTTTGTAATCCCCAGACGTTGTCTCGTACAGTCTGAGGAAAGCTGTCACGTCTCGCCTCTCTGTTTCTATATTTGTGTGTTCTGTTCTGTCAGTTTGTATGTGGGAGACTTTTTTCGCTCTCTTTGGCAACTACCAGCTGGATATCGGATGAGTCAAGGCAGATTTAGTTTTAATTTAAGCTGCTTACACACACACACACACAGTCGTCCTGCACTCTCCGCATTGCCAGGATTATGCTGAAGTTCAGTACCATTTGGTATATAATATGGTGCGTGTATTTACCATGTTTTTATGAATTCAAGAATGGTCGATCTACGTTTATAAGAAGTAAATGATATACGTTTCATAAAATCAGTGGTTGATGGTGGTCGTGTCACGCAATGGCATTTATATGCACCCATCTAATTAATGTGATTGCATCTTGATTTTCATTTCAGCCTCTGTCAGGATATTTGCCGGAATATGCCGTGACGTGCCGGTCAGGCTGTGAGAGCAAACAGGATCCCGTAAGGTAATGTTTACCCCACGTCTGCAGATAGAGAAGGACATGGACAGCTCAGTCACCCTGTGGCAGTTCCTGCTGCAGCTGTTGTTGGATCCCAGCAATGAGCGGCTTATCTGCTGGACCAACGAGGATGGAGAGTTCAAACTGTTGCAGGCGGAAGAGGTGGCCAGATTATGGGGCGTCCGCAAGAACAAACCCAGCATGAACTACGACAAACTCAGCCGGGCTCTGCGTTACTACTATGACAAGGTCAGCAGCATCTCATTCACTCACCCTCATGTTGGTCCAAACTGTTACAACTTACTTTATTGACGTTTTGATGAATGTATAAGATGTGGATGAGTTTTGTCAAAATACCATTATAAAGGTAGTCTATAACCTTGTGCACTATATTACAAGTATTTTAAAAGCTGTTTGATATATTTTTATGAGAAGCAGACTATCAGTAATCATGCCTTCCGTGATTCTTGATTGCCTTATATAAGAATAGTAATGTTTATCAGCCGACATTAGTGATTTTTTTAATCATTATCTGCCAATATTTAATTGTGAAATCTATAGCATCTATCTTAAAGATTGAACTTGTGTTCAAGTTCTCACAGTGTGAATGTTCTGCTAAACTCTTCTACACAATATGCAAATAAATTAGAATTTAATTATAATAAATTCTAAATTAATTATATGGAGTTATATAAAAAATATAATATATAAAAACTATAAATTATAAAATAATTATAGATTTTAATAATACATTATAAAATAATATAATTATTTTTAATTTTTGGATGAACTAATCTTTCAGGCTTTTCTGATTCACCTGATAAACACTGTTGTGCTCATATATTTAAATCAGTGTTTATTATAATTGCTAGCTTTCAGCCCTCTCATCGCCCCCACACTCCTCCATCAGTTTTGTTGTTCTAAACGCACAATCAAGTCACTCTGAGTCTGAACTGAAACAAAAGGGTCACTGAGCCCGTTAGTGCAGTAAGGAAGTAATGGCCTCTTGCTAGGAGTTTATTCTTGAGTGGGAACCGCGTGTTTGAGGTTTTAGTGCACTAGCTTTTTAAGCCTCATCTTGGCACCACAGGGCAAGAGGTATTGTTTTCCGCATTCTTCCTGGTCTCTTAACACGGGTTCATTTACTTAATTGCATGTTATTTTTTGAGAGCGTAGAAGAACGCAACAGACTGGATTGTAAAAATGTGTTAGTTGATTTCTTTGGGTGATTGCATAGATATGTTTAGTTTTATGTAGGAGAAAGTTATTCGTAAGCTAAAATAAACATTAATTTTCTCAAATTTTCTTCCTTTACAGAACATAATCAAAAAAGTGAACGGACAGAAGTTTGTGTATCGTTTCGTGTCGTTCCATGATATCCTAAAGGGAGAAGTCATGGCCAGAATGGAGGGTGCAGACAGCGGCTCAAACGGACCTCTGCCCCTCTCTGACAAACCTGCAAACATCTCCAGGGATAAAGACAGCAAAGCCGTCCCAGACCGAGGTGCAGGAACACCGGGTCAGTCCAAATCGTCCAGCCGGAATGACTATATCCACTCTGGCTTGTATACTTCCTTCACTTTGACCTCTCTGCAGTCAGGAACGCAGCTTTTTAAATCCATAAAGATTGAAAATCCAGGAGAAAATCTAATGGAGAAAAAGGCCGCCCAGGAGTCGCCCCAGCCACCCACCGTCATTAAATTTGGGACCATGCCAACTCAGCCGGGCTCTGCGTTACTACTATGACAAGGTGTGTATTGTCAAGCATCTGAAACATCTCAGGAGTCAGCAGCATCTCATTCACTCACCCTCATGTTGGTCCAAACTGTTACAACTTACTTTATTGACGTTTTGATGAATGTATAAGATGTGGATGAGTTTTGTCAAAATACCATTATAAAGGTAGTCTATAACCTTGTGCACTATATTACAAGTATTTTAAAAGCTGTTTGATATATTTTTATGAGAAGCAGACTATCAGTAATCATGCCTTCCGTGATTCTTGATTGCCTTATATAAGAATAGTAATGTTTATCAGCCGACATTAGTGATTTTTTTAATCATTATCTGCCAATATTTAATTGTGAAATCTATAGCATCTATCTTAAAGATTGAACTTGTGTTCAAGTTCTCACAGTGTGAATGTTCTGCTAAACTCTTCTACACAATATGCAAATAAATTAGAATTTAATTATAATAAATTCTAAATTAATTATATGGAGTTATATAAAAAATATAATATATAAAAACTATAAATTATAAAATAATTATAGATTTTAATAATACATTATAAAATAATATAATTATTTTTAATTTTTGGATGAACTAATCTTTCAGGCTTTTCTGATTCACCTGATAAACACTGTTGTGCTCATATATTTAAATCAGTGTTTATTATAATTGCTAGCTTTCAGCCCTCTCATCGCCCCCACACTCCTCCATCAGTTTTGTTGTTCTAAACGCACAATCAAGTCACTCTGAGTCTGAACTGAAACAAAAGGGTCACTGAGCCCGTTAGTGCAGTAAGGAAGTAATGGCCTCTTGCTAGGAGTTTATTCTTGAGTGGGAACCGCGTGTTTGAGGTTTTAGTGCACTAGCTTTTTAAGCCTCATCTTGGCACCACAGGGCAAGAGGTATTGTTTTCCGCATTCTTCCTGGTCTCTTAACACGGGTTCATTTACTTAATTGCATGTTATTTTTTGAGAGCGTAGAAGAACGCAACAGACTGGATTGTAAAAATGTGTTAGTTGATTTCTTTGGGTGATTGCATAGATATGTTTAGTTTTATGTAGGAGAAAGTTATTCGTAAGCTAAAATAAACATTAATTTTCTCAAATTTTCTTCCTTTACAGAACATAATCAAAAAAGTGAACGGACAGAAGTTTGTGTATCGTTTCGTGTCGTTCCATGATATCCTAAAGGGAGAAGTCATGGCCAGAATGGAGGGTGCAGACAGCGGCTCAAACGGACCTCTGCCCCTCTCTGACAAACCTGCAAACATCTCCAGGGATAAAGACAGCAAAGCCGTCCCAGACCGAGGTGCAGGAACACCGGGTCAGTCCAAATCGTCCAGCCGGAATGACTATATCCACTCTGGCTTGTATACTTCCTTCACTTTGACCTCTCTGCAGTCAGGAACGCAGCTTTTTAAATCCATAAAGATTGAAAATCCAGGAGAAAATCTAATGGAGAAAAAGGCCGCCCAGGAGTCGCCCCAGCCACCCACCGTCATTAAATTTGGGACCATGCCACTGAACAGACACACCATTCCGTCTGTTATAGAGAAGCCTGAACTTCCGGCACCGCTCACCCAAGCCCCACTGCTCGCTCCGGCAGAACCTGAGGCCAAACAGACGGCCGTCTCGCATGTAGTGTGTGCGTTTGTGGAGAATCCCACCTCGGAGAATGCCATGATGTGCTTCCCACTCTCAAGAGTCACTCCATCGCCGCTCCCTCGTTCCCAGTCGCCCTGCTCTTCACCGATGACGGATTCCCAGGAGCTGGTGATTGACAGTGAAATCGAGTCCCTCTCCTCACAGCCTTCAGAGTTACAGCTGCAGGTATGACACTTAGTGCTGATGCCTACTTATTCAGTACTGCCACTGGGAAAATACAATAAAATATACATAATATTGGAAGGAAGGTGGTGTGTCAAATCCTAGAAGAGAAGCTAGCAGCTTTGAGGCCTTTTAACCCCACATTTACTTTTTTTCTGAACAAGAGAAAAGTACAAGATTTTAAAATGAATCTTTTTCGGTATCTCACGATTCAACTGTATTTGGATACAGAGAGTCGTGATTACAGAATGTTTCTTCATGCAATTCAGTTCATTTGGCTCTACAGTGCCACCTCAGAGCCACATTAAAGGGGTCATATGATGCGATTTCAATTTTTCCTTTCTCTTTGAAGTGTTACG
Source organism: Sinocyclocheilus rhinocerous (assembly GCF_001515625.1). NCBI lineage: Eukaryota > Metazoa > Chordata > Actinopteri > Cypriniformes > Cyprinidae > Sinocyclocheilus > Sinocyclocheilus rhinocerous. The sequence goes on from NW_015639507.1 coordinate 1,015,652, forward strand.
AGCTGTTGGTACATAAAGAAGATCTGTAAAGTTGCAAAGACTAAAGTCTCAAATCCAAAGAGATATTCTTTATAAAAGTTAAGAGTCAACCACGCCTACCTAAAACAGCTCGATCTAACACGCCCCCACATGTCTACGTCACGATGTGGGAAGATTTGCATAACACCGCCCAAATGTTCACGCAAAGAAAGAAGACGTAACTTTTATTCTATGTTCTTTTTAGCAACATCATATGACCCCTTTAAACTTCTTTGTCAATCATTGTGTACATTAGGGGTGTACCATATCATACCATCCATGATAATACCGGTATACATTTTTATATGATAAAAAAGGATATACGTTCCCTAGTGCGCACAACAACAACACCACAAACCTAATAGGTGTGTTCAACTTGAAGCAGCGCTTCGCAGACTGATCGGTGTATGACATCAAAGTATTGCGAGAGCGGTTCTAGAGCATATTCGAGCGTACACTCTTACCTTCAAAAATAGGCGAGGCTCATATTTTTATTGAAGCGGCGCGGAGAGAGGGGGGGCCCTGGCGATTTAAACGACTGCCTGAGGCCAGCATAAAAAGACGGCCTGCGTGTCGGCACGAAAGCTTATCAATTGCACGTGTTTTAAGCCTTGCCAATTTAAACATTCAAAACAGTTTAAAGCATTCAAACACAAGACGCGGAAAAATTCAACCGAGAGTTCGTGTGCCGAGTTCGGTGTGCACACGGAGACCGAGCTCTTCTTCGCTTCCTCCCGTGCCTGAACGAACAAATACACCTCGCCAGTTTAAACATACAAGCACAAAAAGACATGAAAAGCTTAAAGGAACACTCCACTCTTTTTCTGTGCGTACAGTGTGCATGCAGAGAGCCGCGTCTACAGCCCTACAACGAATTGAGTTGTCTCTTCTTGCTCTTGAAACGACAAACACATACAAAATTGTCACAATACCCGTCTTTGCGAGTATCCTCGAAAAAATGGTTGGTTATGTCTTAAGTGAAAGTAAACGGTTGAGAAAGAAATGGAATGTGTATCATTATATTGGATGTATTATCTTGTAGCTTAGCATAGATCATTGAATCTGATTAGACCGTTAGCATCTCGCTCAAAAATGACCAAAGAGTTTCAATATTTTTCCTATTTAAAAATATGACTCTTCTGTAGTTACATCGTGTACGAAGACCGACGGAAAATGAAAAGTTGCGATTTTCTAGGCCGATATGGCTAGGAAATATACTCTCATTCCGGCGTAATAATCAAGGAACTTTGCTGCCGTACCATGGGTGCAGCAGGCACAATGATATTACGCAGCGCCTGAAAATGGTCCCCAGCACGCTCTCTGTGCAAGCAGGTGGTCACGTTGGTTATGTTGACGGAAGTTAGCCTATTTTCCACAGCTGAAATTTATGAAAATTGAAATGGCATAAATTCAGCATTGGACTAAATCAGAATAGTGTTGGTGTGGAAAATTTGCCAGTATTTTATATGTTTATGGTGTTTATTTTAAATGTAGCATGAATAGGACTTGAATCACTTCAAATAAAAAATTAATACATTTCTAAATGAAGAATATACCCTGAAAAATCAGGGTTTCCCATACATTGATTTATTTGTGGCAGCCCGCCACAATATCAACACTGACCGCCACAAATAGATTTTCCAAAAGGCTTTGACTTTGTTGAATAAACATGAGCTCTGCACGTTTCAAAGTCAAAACGCAGCACGGGTGTTTTTATATAAATGTATCTTTTTTTGAAGGGAACCGATTGTTTTCAGAAAAGTTTTGATGTAGTTTTCATTTCATATTTCCTATAATGCCTGATAAAGTAGCATTCATAAGGGCAGCGCTGTTTTGATTACAGCCGTTACCGGGGAAACCGCTAGTTCTGCCGCTCCTAAAGCACCTCCTGCTGACAGAGAGTGAATCTGCACTTTCAATAAGCCCGTCTGCTGTTTTATATTTACATTATATACATATATATTTCCCCCAGGCGAAGTGCCGCCACACATAGAGTGTAAGTCTGTGGGAAACACTGAATGTAAAAATGTAAATGTTACAAAAAGTGTCCACCTTTATCCTGTTAAAACTCTACAATGTATTGAACCTCGCAAACAGAAGAACATGTCCATCTTTCTCTTCCTTTCATGATCTATCAGGACCAGCCCATCTTTGTTTTCAAGGACACAGTACCAGTTTCTGAGATGTCCGAATCTCCACCCCGCAGTCTCAGCGGAAAGTCTAAGAAACCCAAAGGCCTGGAGTTGATGCCGACGCTGGTGGTGACCAGCTCTGACCTCAGCCCTCTCAATCTGTCCAGCCCATCCCTCCCTACGGCTTCTCTCACCCCAGCCTTCCTGCAGGTCAGTCCCCTCCTGACCTCCACATTACACGTTCAATGCTGTGTTTTTTTTTTTAATTTTGCTGTCATTGATTTGTTAGAATGATTAGACCGTCAGCAGATTTTGTGTCTGGGTCACATTTTCTGTCGTCTCACTAGAGGTGTATCCTCTTGTGCAGTTATTTACTTCACATCTTATATGCTTGTTTCACACACATTCACCCGAAAATGAAAAACATATTTTAAAGAATGTTGGTAACCAAATTTCTATTGTATTGTTTTCCATACTGTGGAAGTCAATGGCTAACGTCAACTGTTTGGTTACTAACGTTCTTCAAAATATAATGTTTTCTGTTCAACAGAAGAAAGAAATTTGGAGGTTTGGAACAATTTGAGGGTTAGTAAATGATGACAGAACATTTTTGGGTGAACTGTCCCTTTTAAGATTTTGTGGTCCGAGTTTCCATCTGTCCAAAATTATTATTATTTTGCAGACAAAACTCAGCAAGCAAATCATAAATGGGAAAGTCTAGTGCAGGAGAAAGAAAAAAAATGGTTTAATAAGTGATTTTATTGTTAACCGCAAGCTGTGATTGGACATTTTTGAAATATTATTTGCATTTCAAGTTTGCATAGAGATATTGGAATGTATTCTAATGCAATTTATTCACAAATAGTTTTTTTTAACTTTTATGTCAACATAGCTTGTGAACCTGTTTAATATGCATAATATGCTTGCAAATATAAGCAGGCTGTTGTAAAAATACAAAAAATGACCAATGATGATAAAAATCCTCACTGTCTCTGAGGGTGTGTAGTTTAAAAGAAAATGTCCATTTTACAACCAACATATTTTTTTCTTAAAATGTGTGGTAATCCTGAACAGGAATATGATGAGGTCAAATTGAAGTCCGTTTGGTTATTTGGTTGCATTGATGTAATTTTAAGACACTAGAGGGCAGTAGTGCACTACTTAAACTGGTGATGATGTGCCTTGGAGACACTCATTGGCTGTTACATGATCGTCATCATATGGTGAGGTTTAGCTGGATGCTACTTTGATGAATCACCTCGTTAAGACTGCACAATCTTTGCATTTACGAGCACTCATACAGCCAGCCCCAGAGAATCAACCTCCTGCTGTCTCTTCAGTGAGATGAAAGATGAAATATACTATAATTCAAATCTATTATTTATGGTTTTTGGGGAAATGCAGCACCCTTGCCCTGTGATTAATTCTTATTGCTTTTTAAAGTCTCATTAAGCCACTTTTAATTAAACATTTATATTTCAGGGTTATGCCTCTTGCAAATGCTTTGTGGCGTGATGCTCACGAGTATTTGGGAAGGCATCTTTAATGAATGCAAGCTGGAAAGAGATTCACTTTGAGCAAAAGTCTGAAAAAGTTCACATTTGTTGCAGACACCCCTACTGCTCACACCCAGTCCACTTCTGTCCAATATCCATTTCTGGAGCACACTCAGTCCGGTGGCACCCCTCAGTCCCGCCCGGAGACACGGCACGCATACCCTCTTCCAGGTGAGCCGCTTGAAATGATTTACTAAGCTGATGGCCGTTTTTACACTTGGTCTAAAACCTAAATTTGATTCCACCCTCCTTAAGATTACAATCGCATGTTATTATTTGGATTCAAATCATGTCATCTGTGAGTATCACAGATATTCTTTTTCACTCAATATGGTGCTTGTGCTCATACCAGCCCACATTTCCACTGAACAAAAATCATAAGCAACTCGATATGGCGCTTTTAGTGAAAACAGCCTTGTTGAATGTAATGGGAGTGATCTCTTTGTGCAAGGTTTTGAGTCGGTTCAGAAAGTTGTTTGGGATTCGGAGAGTTGTTTAGGATTTCCACAGGCCTGGAAAAACAGAAAATATCAGAGAATTACAAAAGTGTTTTTCAAGCCTTGAAAAAAAAATCACTTATGTAATCAATGTAAAAAAAAATTTGTAGTGAAATTTGTTTTTATAATTAAATGTATTATTTATATTTACAAAAAATGTATTAGAATATTTTAATTATAATTTTATTATAATTGTTGCTTTAAAGTTGCTATTAAAATAATTTGTATTATTTGGTATAGTTATTGGTTATTAATTATTGGATATTAATTTATGATTTAATTTACAACATCTTGCTTATCAACTTAATCAAACTATCCGCACCAGAAAC
>NW_015639507.1:1020193-1033672 GCF_001515625.1 Sinocyclocheilus rhinocerous
TATATATATATATATATATATATAGCTTTAGCTTTTATTTTATTTCATTTAACTTAAACTTTATTTCAGTTAGTTGCTAAGGCACTAATTCTCATTTAATTTTCATTTAAGTTTTCCATCTAATATTTTTATTTGATTTTACCTTTTATTTCAATGAACAAAAACAATTTTAATAGTTTTACTATTAGTTATTAACAACACTGGTGTAAACACCTTTAGACACATTGAGATGTTCACATTAAAATAACAATATCCCAGAAAGGATGCTTTCAGTTTTTTTCATTCTGTTTCTTTTCATTTTATCAGTTTCCTTCTGTCCTGAGTTCCACGCAGTTCTCTGTTCCCGTGTATAATTTAGACGGCACCAACACGCCCGGCCCTCTCTCACCCGACCCACAGAAGACATAAGAGAGGGAGAAAGACCGGCACACTTCATCTTTGCCTCATGTTCTTGATTGATAAACGCAGATTAACCTCATTCTGTTCACCCGATCTGACATCCTTCAGGTAACGAAGATTTATGACCACCGTTTAAGCGTCAAGAGCATCCGTTTGCCTCTTGAACCTTTTTGATGTCACTGATACTTTTTCTTACGGATGTATATCAAGCCATCAGATAGTGTCTGCAGGACACTGTAAATCTTTTGTTTCTATTTTTTTTTAATGCACTGCTCTTCAGGGATTGGCTGTAGTGAGACTAAAGCAGATGGCTGTTGATCTGCACAGCTGCCAGTATGGGAGCTTATCGTAAAACAGCCATTGCTTGATCATTTGATTAGGATCCTGATTGAATTTCCTTGTGTTTTGTTGCTTGTGGAGCTTAAGACTTCGATCAGACGCAGAAGAGATTCTCACATGACGTCGGCACCATGTGTTTGTATAGCATTGGATAAAGAGGGATCGTTTTGTACATAATCCAACAAGTTCACCTCGTCTCAACTCATGTTTGCCTTTTGTTTGGGAAGTCCTCAAACAAACCTGCCTTGCCAAGCTAAACCGCCCCTTTGCCTTGTGATTTTGATAAAGGTGACATGTTTTATCTTGCACCTTTCTTCATGCTGCACTTACTGCTATGTATTTAAAGTGTTCTGTCTCAGTAACCCCACGAACAGCACTTGGATGAAAACAAGCTGCGCTTACTAGGGCTTTTGCGCCTTTTCATGTTTACTAGCCATGCAGATAAGAAGTAGTGAACTAGTTGGCTTATTTTACAAAACTAATGTCACCCAGCTACTCTGGGACGCAGTTTGTGTACATGCCAATTTTCATTCTATTATGTCTACATTAGGGCTGCACGATTAATCGAATGCGATTGTCATGCGCATTTTGATAGTAATGCCTTTCGATTTATCGTGCAGCCCTAGTCTACATCTACAATTCAGTGCATCACCTAGTAAAGCTAGCTGGTGCAACCCTCAAACACATTCCTGACAACATTTCATTGTTCAAGAGCCACATGAACACAATCACTTATTGTAATGATTGCAATCAGAGTCAGCAGAAGTCAAGTTTATTTTGTATAGTTCATCAAAAATGAAAATTCACGTCATTCCATACCTGCATGTCTTTCTATTTTTTCTGAGGAACGCAGTCATTTGGAGAGTGTCCATGCAATGGAAGTCAACAAAACAACACTGAACCCAACTGACCTTCACACTGAGATATCATCTTTTGTGTTGAACAGAAGAAAGAAAGTTATATTTCATTCATTTTTGGGTGAACTATCTCTTAATGAATATTGAGGCTAATAATCAAGAAGCCAGGAACTTTTCTGGTGCTTTGACCATGATGCTTATTTTTGAGAGGCTATTTAGTAGGCTAAATTGGCATCATCCTCTTTCCAATGCTTGATGGCGACTGTCTAATGAAGTGTGTTTCCACACACGCCCCAACGCCATTGAACCATTACCGTAACACCACCAGATATGCCACTGCAGCCATGCTTATCATGCAGATCTATTCATATAAACCATTTCCCCTCTCTGAAAGACTGGAAGCCATTAGGAATGATTTCAGTTGAGTGGGAAAACCCAAGGACTTGCTTTACTCCAATAGACTGCCGATTCACCATTAAGCTGATGGAGCTTACACAGCATAAAATGGAATGGAACGGCACCGGCTTAGTGCTTAAAGCCTCATCCCACCATTAGGATGGTTGGATTGGTGGAGATCGGTTGGATGAGTACCGTAACTGGATGACTGCCTGTAGAGCCCAGGCCAAATGCTCAAAACCATTCCTGCATTTGTCAGCTTTCCCGGTGTTGTGCAAGATTCAATCCCCCCGCAGAATACAATCTACCTTGGACAACAAGGCAAAGCTGTTTGTAATGCCCAGTCAGAAGTGTCTGTCCTTGTTGTAGCTGGGTTGGCTGGTTAGCATGGTCCAGTTAACCCCTGCTGGTAGATTATACCACATATTTTTTTGGGGGGGGTCAAATAAATGCAACATTGATAAGCATAAGAGACTTTCTTCAGAAATATTAAATAAAACTTACTGACCTCAAACTTTTGCATGGTAGTGTGTGTGATGTTATAATTTAAAAGATTAATTGATTTAGTTACCACAAATTGTAAAGTAGTGTCTCTGATCAGGCATTATATATAAAGAATACCCAGAACAAGTCCTGGAATTATTTTAGGGGCCAGTGGACTTTGTATTCTGAAAGAGAATTGAATATTGCACGACACCGGCAAAGATTGCTAAATGTCTGAACCAAATTCTGCAGCCACTCTATGATGTCAATGCAGTATCGTTGTATTGTTTTTGTGGCGCGTTTGACAGTTTTACATCTCCACTTATAAACCAATTTAAAAAATAAAAACCCTACCTCTAAGAGTCCTAAACTCAACAAGCCATGATTTATAACTGACATGCATTCGATGCAAAACTGGAACAAGGTTTAAATGCTGACATTCATGTTGCAGAAACTGAGCTCTGTAAGTCCCTCCCTATAGGACCACTTAAAGTGCAATGATAAAAATATAAAGGGATAAAAAAAATACATATGTATATAAAAACAGGAACTGTTCAGCATCTCAAATTCAGCTCTCAGGTATTGTATGATTACCCATAGTCCTTATCCTTTCACAAAGCTCTATGTTAATATCCAACAAACTGATCCGAGTGGAAGAAATGGTTCTTTCACACCCATACTAACATGGTGCCTTCTAGTCCTGTTGTCTGTTGCCAGTAAAATAAAAATAGGCAACAGTTTAGTTAATTGTTTCTATTCGGAAAGGCTATGTTTTGTCCTTTACTACCAAAAGAAGCTAAAACTTCAGCTGTTTAAAGGATTGTTCTGGGTTAAATATAGATTTTGACAGCATTTGTGAGCACAGAACATAATTTTGACTCAATATAAAGACATTTATTGCCCCAAAACATAAATTGTACATAAGTTTTTTTCTTTATTTTTATTTTTAACACAAATGACCCTAGATCAGGGTCTTAACATCTTAAATACAAGTTTGAGTTGTATTTAACCCAGAACATTCCTTCGGCATAATATCATAAACATAAATAATAAAAGCTAGAATCTAAATTCAGATCCAGTTAAAAATGGATCAAATGAAATGTTTACTCATACTTTCTAGTACTGTTGGGTTAATATTTTCAGTCTGCATAGGGACATTTTATTAATAGCTGCTCTTGTAGTGCAAGTGTGCAAACAGCTAACATTTAATTAGTAGATTTTTTTTTCATTCTCACTGTTGTTCCAAACCTGCATGACAAAAATGAGATTTTGCTGAATGTCTTTTCCATACATAAAAGACAATTCATTTATATGTAGAATTTGTGCTTTTTCTGAAGCCATACAGTTGTTTTGTGCGAGGAACAGACTGACATTTTTTAACCAAGATTTTAACTATGAACTGCTTTTCATATAACACTATAAATGAAATTTATGGTGCTTTTATGCTCTTTTTAGACCTATAAATCATCTACTTTCATTGTATGGAAAAGAGCAGCTCGGACATTGTGCAAAATATCTCCTTTTTTGTTCCATGGAAGAAAGAAATTCATATTGAAGGGGGGTTAAAATATTCCTTTAAGTACATAAGTTGAAATGTTTCATTGTACATACAGTAAGATGTGATGGGATGTCAGTAGCATTGTGCTGTTGTTTTGTAGTATTTTCACCTTGACCTGTTTTCTTGAGGTCCTATAGTGTGAAACGTCTTCATTTGCATTCCTGCAGAATTCAGACTGTGTTTGATTGCTCTTGCTTGTATCGTGAGCACTGCACATGCAATTGCTTTCTCATCGAGGGGATATTGAGTTGCTTAATGCCTTTTACCTTTTGAATAATGGATTTTGTGCAGTGTGCAATGTGACTTGTTTTTAACCCGTTTCCATTATTTTTGTTAAATGCTGTCTTACCCACTTAGTAGATTTTAGGATGGGGGGGCTCAGTTTGGCTGCATTTATTTTTATTTCATTAAATAGTCATTTGTTTTGTTTCTATGAAAATTCTAATTTCTCCCTGTAATGGATAAAATGGGTTTGTTATATATGTTTAGCTGTTAAGCAATGATGTTATGTTTCTTCTCTGTTTGTTTGAGTTTGGTTTTCCCCCAAACACATTTAACTATTGTAGCCATACTCAACATCTGTTGTATTTTAATGCGAGTCTTAAGCACTTAAATTGCCTCTCTTTTTTTTTCTCTCTCCTCATTTGTTCTCTTTACTGGCACTTTGTATTTTTTAGAATCTGTTGTAAAACTGTAAATGTCAGCTTACTAGTGACTCCACCACCCCAAGCACTCAAATTTTGGTTTTGGATCAACATTTGTAAACTATGCATTTAAACTTTTTGCTGCACAGAGATTTTGTAATGGATTTTAAGACTTTCTGGCATAAGTAAAATATATTTTAGAATTGCTTTATCGCCTACTATAAACATTTTCTCTTAACTGAGATTTTCCATTCTAAAAAGTTAGAAAGCCCTGTATTTTACAAAAATGGCACTTTTTACAAATAGGGTATAAATTGGTGTTTTTTTTTTTGTTTTTTTTTAAAGCAAGCAATTATGACAAATCTATGGAAGCCCATTTCCACCACTGAATAAAAAATATAAAATGTAATTGCGACTTTTTTCTCAGATTAAAACTTGCAAAAAAGGCAATTGCGAGTTAGTCAACTTACATCCCACAATTCTGACTACAACCTACAATTGCGAGATTATATCATGCGATTCTGAGAAAAAAAAAATCATAATTGTGAGTTTGTATCACGCAATTCTGAGAAAGAAGTCGGAATTGCGAGATGTAAACTCGCAATTACGAAAAAAGTCTGAATTGTGAGAAAGTCGCAATTACCTTTTTTTTTTTTTTTTTTTTTTTTTTCAGTGGCAGAAACAGGCTTCCATACAAATCAGTCTTTAGTGAGAACTATTAAAAATGTTAAAATATTTTCTAACATGAAAAGTAATTGATATTCAATTAATATATTTGAGATATATTAGATTATATATTTTATCCACATTCTATTTAGCTGTTCCGCTTTTGCCTGCAACCTGCTTATCCCATCATTTCCCCCCCAAAATAGCAAGTTACCCTAAAATGGTCACACCCAGAAATTGACATCATGTGAGCTCTTTCTATTAACTAACAGAACATACAATTATATAGTGTCATTCTATTTTGTAAATTTGCACACATTGTAGTGTTAACTGTATTCTTAACCATTCCAAAAATAGCACATTCTTCTATATATATATATATGAGAAATATGTTTACAACATTTGGAAAACTATCCCCTGCCGAGTAAAACATTAATTACTTGCAACCCTGTTACCCATTATGGTGTATTTTTTTTTATTTTATTGCAAGAAATCACACGAAAATAAAAATTACAAATCAGGCTTTTAACCCATATTCAGACCTTATAACAGATTAGATTTTTTTCTTCTTCAGGAACTCCATATACAATAAAAAATTAACATTTTATATATCATAATATCTTTATTAAAGTGCCCCTATTATGGATTTTTGAAAATTACCTTTCATGCAGTGTGTAACACAGCTCTAAGTGAATGAAAACATCCTGCCACGTTTTAAATCTGAAAGTGCGTCGTGTATAAAGTTGTCTCTCAAAAAAAAGCCGACTCTGAATCATTGAAACGAGTCGTTTTTAAAACGAATCCCAAGCCGTTTCATGTTGACGTCAACATGAAACATTAGCATATTGCCCGCCCACTTGTTGGTCTTTTTGTGTTGGTCTGAATAAAAATGCAAATTCATTCTTTGCCACTAGGTGCTGCTTTTGGAGCGGTAAAAATAGCGGTTTCCCCGGTAACGCTGTACACAAAACAGCACTGCACTCACAAACGCTGCTTTATCAGGTATTATGAAATAAAAATGAGACCAATCGGACCAATAACCGCAGATTAGTGTCACGCAAAGGAGGTAATCGTTGAACGAATCGTTTGGGAGTCGTTGAGCAAATAAGGTAAAAATAAATGCATATTATAAGACAATGAAAGTGTTTTTTGACCTTGCATGCATGTCAACCTGTTGTTGGGGACTCCAAAAACCAAATTATGAACCTTTCATAACCCATAATAAGGGCACTTTAATAGCTTTAGTATCTTAAATATGCTTCGGAAGTTAATAGATTGCTATTTTGTACCCTATTCTTGGAAAGTGCCAATATTAAACTTTTAAGACGCATAAGATTTTCTCATCCTCTAAATGTTGACATGTCATTACTGCACTGCATTTAGAACAATAATGTTTTTCATGAGTAAATTTTTTTTTTTTTGGTGGAAAAAGATAATCAAAAGTGTGATCAGTTCTACTGTTATGGTACTATATTGACACCAAATGTTTTAAATATTTTTGTGCAAATGTATTTTCAGATTGTCTCAAGCAGTTCAAATGTTTACAAATCTGTTCATTGGCATACCTGTTGTACTAATCTGTGGATGTTGGAAGGGAAGGAAGATTTCTACATAAAAAAAAAAGAAAAACAGTAACTCATTTGGCTTGTGTGTCTTCACTGACCTCATTTATGCAGCAATTGTGTTAACGTTAGCATGTCTGACACCTGCGTAAACCAGAAAAACAAACAGAATTTTACCCAGGCCAAGAGAAATACGCTGACACGGCAACCTCCAACAATCAGGATCGCCCACCTGAACAAAGAGGTCACTGGCTTTAGAGGAACCGTCAGACCTGAAGCCATACAGCACAATACAAGGAAACTTTTCCAGGAAAACGGTAGGATGTCCTTTTCTGACTTTAATCTCTTCACCACAAATGTGTTATGAGCACATCGGCTTTGGCAGAGAATGAATTGGCTACTGATTTGTGAATAAGACTGACAGCCAGTAGGGTTTGAATGAGGCTGCGAAGAACAAAAGCAACACAATGCATGAGCCCAGTCCAATTCAGATGCTAAAGATGCGTTCATAGAAAACATTGCAGGGCTTTTACACATTCAAAAAAATAATAAATACTTTTTTATGTTGTTATTTTGATTCAATAAAAACCACTGATATTCCAATGCTGATTGGTCAGCCTGTTTCTAAAAATAAACATCTTTTCTAAATAAAATAAAAAAACAACTTTTCTTTAAAACTGTTATTGTATTGCACATATCCATTGCAGCCATCGAAAATGGTTAAATTGTGACATTTGTGCACAAGATCATTTCATTCATCCCAAATATTTAAATACAAAAATAAACTTTTAACACTTCATGACATTTTTTTTTAGCTCTGTCGATGATTTGCATGATCATCCAAGGATATATTTGGTCCTTGATGTCCCTGAGTCAACGACACCATTGTCCCTTTGCTCCAGTCATATTTTCATCCATATTCTCCATTGTTATGGATTGATGGATGCTTTCTGCTCTGACGTGTCCCATGAGTTCAGCACGGCAGCAGAACAGGTCTTGATCCCGTTTTCTTCAAGTATTTCAGCAGGGGAGTCACCAGGTAAAGCTGTATAACAATCCTAGATGTTAGATGCATCTCACAAATGAATGGTAAGAAGTGTTATTTGATGAGCCAAACTATTAGTTTTAGCTAAAAGGACAAGACTAGTTTTATTCAGCTGGTAGATCTTGGCACTCACAATGCCGAGATCAGAGCTTTGATTCCCAATGAGCACACAAATGTATACTCTGAGCTCAATGTAAGTTGTTCTGAATAAAAGCATCCACCGATTACGGGCAACAATGTAAATTGAGAGAGTCGACGCACCTTCCATGAGGTTTTTGTGACTTTGCTGGACGAAGAACAGCAAAACGAAGAAGGCGAATCCCAGGCAGCCGAAGATCATTCCACACAACAGGAAACTGAAGCTACCTTGATTGTGCATCACCTGAGGGAGGAAAGAGACTCAAATCAGCAGTTACAAAAACAGTTTTAGCGCAACTGGTAGATCATAACCGCACTAGCAACGCAAAATCATGGGTTCAATCCTCAAGAGCAAGACTTACCAAACCCACGAGCACCTGGAGTAGCATCTCGCCCATCCCTGCACTGGTCACCATGACTGTGGTGGCACAACCTGAAGAGGAAACAACACAATCAACTCAGTTTTTTTTTACTATAAAATGCTATAAAAAAAAGGAAATGGTTTCTTAAAATTATGTTGCAGAAGCATTCAAATGAATTCAAATTCACAGTTAAAATCTCACGACAACTGAATAAAACTTAAGCTTAAATAATGCAAAGTTAGGGCTGCACGGTTTGGGAAAAAAGTCCAATTGCTATTTTTCTGATTATAACAACCTTCTAATTATAACAACCTAATTAAAATTGAATACTGATATTGCATTATTTCACTGTAAAAAAAAAATCTAAATAGTATAATTGTTTTTTGCAGTGCAACTTTAAAATTTCAAGACTAATATTTATGCCTGTCCTAATTTCTTAATTTTCAAACATTAAACCACTGTGCTTTTATTATGGTGGAAAAAATGCAGAGAGACCTTATACACCAGACAATGAGCTGCTCAGGGTTATTATAGTTAACTAAAAATAAATAAATAAAATATTAAAAAACTTCAACTTCTTTTATTTCAAAGTTCTCATTTTCATTTAGTTAAAATAAAAAGTAATAAAACCTATAGACATAATAAAAAAAGATATAATAAAAATGACAAAGACAACAAAATTACTAAAACTTGAACTAAAATTAAAATGAAAACAAAATATAAAAAAACAATTAAAATATTAATTAAAACTATAATATCTCAAATGATACTAAAATGACACTAAGCTGCTTGTGTGTTAAAGAACAAAGTGCATATATTTATTTAATTCACAACCTTTGCAATTTCACTTTGCATAATTGCATTTTTATTTTTTCTCTGAGGTTCATTTAACACTGTCGATGTCTCTATCAAAAAAGCTGATTGGCACTTTTAGGCAGGACTTCCCTTGCAACAGCGATGGGATTTCTCCCATTAATTTTTCTTCAACTGGTCTAGGATTCATATGCATTTCAATATCCAGTACAGTTAAATTAAATATCAGTTAAATTCCGGTCTAGACCTGTAGGGATCCTAATGATAGGGATATTTTTATAGATAATTAAATTTTTTAATCACTCTACCCTAACCAACCCCCATATCTGCGGCATACAGAGGGCGCTCAGTAATTAGCCATTGATTTGGAAAGAATTCCTCCCAAAGGGTTTGACCGCTGCGTTTAAAAAGGGCCGTCTCCGCCGTAAGACACAAAGACCTGTCAGGCCAAACCTTCCAAAAGTCAAAGGCCAACAGCGTAAAGAATTAAACAGGGCTGGTCCTCGGCTCAGCAGTAAACCTTGAATAAATACTGAACTGTGAAACCACCAGCGGCTACTGTCAAATCAATGAAAGCCGTAGACAAAAAGGTGATTTAATGATGCCGGAGACAGCGGCGGTCCATCTGTCGCAATACCTTGGTACTCCAGGATGTCTTCAGTGAATGCTAGCGTGCAGGGGAAGATACTGCTTATAAATAAGCCGAGACAGCAGGTGCCGATGAAGAGGAACACACTACTGTTGGAGAAGATTAGCAGCAGAAGTAGTGTGACTATCACACCCACCTACAAGAGAACAGAAAAGAGAGGATTTGCATTTGGATACGCACCATCAACGAAGCCTTTGTTACTTGAGGTGAACACCCCTGCTTTATCTGCACAACGAACGGAAATTAAGAGGCCTGATGTCATTAATGTTTGGTGCAAATAAAAGCGTGAAATGAGAAAGGAGCCTTAGTCACACCAGATAAACAAAAGTCCCGACTGGCGAATGGCCAGCGCAGAGCGGGATGCAGAACAAGGATGTTTGTTCCTGTCCAAAGTTTTCCTTGCTGCATTGTGGGTGACGCACCTTTTTTTGGTGCAAACCACATTTATAGTCCACCTGACTCGAGAGAGAGTTTGTAATGGACTGACAAATTATGCTTTGCTAAGCTCCGCCCCCCCCCAAAAAAAAAGTTTTTGAAAACGATACTGTTATTGTATTGGTTTAAACTACAAAAACGTGAATTTGTGAAAACGGTGATGTCATGCGCAAACGTATTACGTGTTCAGTTTATAGTGCACAAGAACTTGAATGCATATCTATGCAGACACGTAGTGTTTCTTTCCATAGTGATGTCGCCAACTACTGGCCTGGCACGTATATTACAGCACGTTTAGCCGTTTTCTCGGATCCGTTTTGACAACGTTTGACATCCGTTTTTAGTATATTGTTGTTCTGTAAATGTACCCTAAATCAAACAAGTTTTACAGATCATCCCATAAGAATGAAATGGAGATTGCCATGACATTTCTTTTTTACCATGGTACTGTGTATTGATGAGCAAAATTGAAAATAAAATAAATATTATATAAAATAATGAATCAACAAATTAATAAAAATAAATATATACTTAAATACTATAAATACATAAATAACATTCTTTATATTACATTAAAATTATTATTTTTTTATTTATTATGAAAATTAATTTCTGTTAATTTTCACAATTTCAAACAAATTTTATTGATGTATGTATATATGTATGTGGGTTTTGGGCCTCCATAACTGTGAATTCTTTAGTTACTAAAACCTTTACCTTTAGTTTTATATATTTTTTTGTAGAAATCATGATATACTACCATCCCTAAGTTTGGAATTATTCTGGAATTAAGTTTGGAATTATTCTGATTAATGAAATTAATACTTCCATTCAGCAAGGATGCATTAAAATGATCAAAAAGACAGTAAAGACATTTATAATTCTGAAAATCCTGCAAAACGTATCATGGATTCCACAAAAAGTATTAAGCAGAAAATAAGCATTATTAATAACAGCACAAATAATAACTAATAATAGCTGAGCAGCAAATCAGCATATTAGAATGATTTCTGAAGGATCATGTGACACTGAAGACTGGAGTAATGATGCTGAAGATTCAGCTTTGCATCTCCAAAATTGTACTAATATTTCACAGTATTATTGTTTTTACTGTATTTTTGAGAAAACAAAATGATATTTGCATACACTTCTGAATCAGTAACAACATTTCTCTCTCTCTTTTTTTTTTTTTTTTTAAATAATTTCCATAAAATTGGCTTTAAAACCAAATCAAAGAATCGCACCTGACTAACGCTGAGCAATCGGACAGGTTTAAATCTGTAGGACAGAGGTATGGCTGACAGTCGGCCTGCAGTGATCGCCGCCCAGAAGACGCACGTCAAGTATCCGGCAGTCTTGTGAGGTAGATTCATAGGGGGCGCCACTGCGTAGGTGTACACAAAGCCTGTGTATGAGCCCTGAGGTGCGTGAGATTAAATAATACATGAGTTCAAGTAATTAAGCAAATACTCTTACAGAGCTGAAACGTCTGTGAAGTGCTAATCCTGCTTACCACTATACCGTCAGAAAAGAAGAGCACCAGACCCCCGAGGATATAGATCCCAAAGAAAGACAGCAGAAAGCTGTGCGCGTTGCCAAGGAGACAGCAGCCGAACAAGCCTACATGGCCTGCGGAGACAGAAGAGCAAGAAGATTACAGAAACATCCTTTCTGGCTTTTATGCACATCTAACGGCATGCTATTTCTGACATGTGCTTCAACTGTGTTTGTGGTCTGATCCCACATGCTAATTATTTCATCAGTGTCAGTGTTGCAGAAGTGCTTAGGATCTTACTTCTGGAAGTCTCTTTCTGATGTCCAGCGTCTTCTGTCAGACCTGTGGTTCCCCAGGTTTTCATCGCTAGCACGTCTCCATCTAGTAAACGTCGACTGGGGTCTGAGCCGCACACGAACAGTCGCTCCCGATACATGAGGATTAGTATCGCGATGGGTACAGGAAGCTACAGAGAAGACAAGAGTTATGCATGTATAAAGACAGGTTGATTCGTAAAGAAATGATTCTTTTGAACAGATTTTCTGAAATGATTCAGTTGAACCAGTTTGAAAAGCATTCTTAAAACTAATGTAAAGAAGACTTGATGGAAACTATATAACCTTAGACAGCAGTATTAAGTAGTGTAAATGTATTTGACTACACACAAAAAAATGCTAAATTAAACTTCCGATTCATCTCCGTCAGATCAGAATCAGTAGGTGCGTTTCCATTACCCTTCAAATTGCGCAAATTGAAATTGCGAATTGAAAATCATTTATAAAATATCGCCAAAGTTTTGCGCAAATCTGTAATGGAAACGCGCCTAGTGATGAATCAGTTCTGAACAACAGTTCAGGAATTGTTTCAACAGTTCAGGAATTGTTTGCATCAACACTCAGATGCAAACATTTCCGTCTGGTATTTAATAAAAATTAATACAACATTTTAATAAAAATGAATAAAAAACAAATATTATGAATGTTTATTCAGTACTAGAATTTTGCAGCATTTCAGCTCTTACATGAAACATTATTATAATATATAAAACATTATTATAATTATTATAATATATATAAACACTACCAATCAAAGGTTTGGGGTCTGTAAGATTTTTTTAGTTTTTGAAAAAAAGTCTCTTAAGGTCACCAAGGCTGCATTTATTTGATCAAAAATACAGTAATATTGTAAAATATTATTACTATTTAAAATAACCCTTTTCCATTTGAATATATTTTAAAATGTAATTTATTCCTGTGATGCAAAACTGAATTTTCAGTAAAATTACTCTTAGTCTTCAGTGTCACATGATCCTTCAGAAGTCATTCTAATATACTGATTTGCTGCTCAAAAAACATTTCTTATTACTATCAATGTTGAAAACAGTTGTGCTACTTAAAAGTTTTGTGTGAATCGTGATACTTTTTCAGGTTTCTTTGAATAGAAAGTCCACAAGATCAGCATTTATTTGAAATAGTATTTTTTTGTAACAACGTAAAAGTCTTTACTGTCACTTTTGATCAATTTAATGCAACCTTGCTGAACAGAAGTATTACCGTAATTTATTTTTATTGACCCCAAATTTTTGTAGTATATATATATATATATACAGTGCTGTGAAAAGGTTTTTGCCCCCTTCCT
>NW_015639507.1:1033706-1036208 GCF_001515625.1 Sinocyclocheilus rhinocerous
TATATATATATATATATATATACACACACACACACACACACACACGTATATATATACTACAGAGACCAGGTGTTAGGTGTGTATCAGTTATGCTATCACTATATTATAGCCAGTGTGTAAATAGAACTTTTAGATGAAGTGCAGTTGCCAAGGAGACAATCTTGATTAATTTCTTTTATTCAAATACCCTCCCAGCTGTCCTTCTTTCAACATTAGAGCTGACAGAGCATTTATATGCACACTAATGTACACAACTGTACACGCTACAGTAGTGTTCTGATGGCATGCCACTCTTAAAACTCAATACAAACTCAAAACTCTAGACAGATGGGTCTTACATTGATGACAGCCATGATCCAGAACGCATAGGAAACGTTGGTCACCACCTCTCCGTCGGTGTGGAGGTGGACACTGGACACGTTGTGCACATGTCTGCCTGCGAGCTTGTTCCTCAGATGCCTTAATGATGTAGCATTGGTGCTGCTGTTCCCAATCACACAGCTGGTCTCAGACAGGAAGGGGTCAGCGATGAGGGGACTCACTAACGCCCCGAGACCCACAAAGAAGTGAAGGGCCTAGAAGAGATCAGAGACAACCGAGACGAGAAGGAGAATCAGCAATGATGTTCTTCTTCTAAGACAAGATTCTTACGAAGCAAAAGTTTTTAGAGTAACTTTATAAAACATAGTTCTGATTGGATGTTTGTTTAAAGCTGTCAAACGATGCTTGCTTTGTGTCAAGCCCACAATCACTAACGAACATTAATATGTCATGTTTTCAATGCCAAGATGTTGCTTGACACCATAAACTGTCTATACTAATTATCCTAACGAATTATATTATTAAGAGTTGTTTATTATTTTATTAATAATAAATTATTTATAAGCATTGATGTATTATCCAGTGTTATTGTATTATTATTCAATATTCTTTGAATTTTTTTCAGTTTTCATTTCAATTTGTTAGTAAAATATTTAATTTTTTAGTAATTTTGTTATGTGCTTTTGTCATTTTTATTTGTTTTATATTACTATATTTTTTATATTGTGTTTATATATATATATATGCGCGTGCATGCACACACACACACACACACACACAAGTTAGTATTTCAAGTTAGTAATTTTAATTATTTTAAGTTTACAATTTCAAAATACTATTAAAACTAAAATAAAAAATAAAAAAATAAAACAGAATAAGCCACTCAAGATATGCACTATAGTGATTTTTACAATTTTTTTGTACCCAACTGCACCTTTAACGTGGTAAAATCATTAACTCAAGCTCTTTTGTCCCATATTGTTTTAATATGATTTTCAACAGAATCCATGTGTGAAAGGAGACTGATTATGTTTGATTACACTCAGTAAATCTATAACTCATGAAAGTACTGTGCAAGTTTTTCTAATATGATATGATCGTATGAACCGCATTCCAAGAGAACTAATGGAACAGCAGAAATTCTGTTTCACAACATTGCAATCAAACTTTTTAACTGGTGGAGCAAATATAAGCTGTCTATAAAATATAAATAACAGAAATATTAACTTCTTCCTTGGAACTGGTACAGCAACATCACACTCTCAATTGTGCTGTCAGTCTAATTAAGACTGTAAGACTGGTTTGCTTAAATATTTCTTTTTGTTCAACATTTGAATCCTTTTGTATACTGAGGGTGTATCTCCTTTTTACCTGGAACAATGTACTTTGCACTAACAATTTTTAAAATGACAGAGAAATCTATAGGATTACACTGAAACTGGTTTTGTAAATGTCTCTCCTGTAGATCAAGCAACCTAAATATAGCTTATTTTTAAAGATTTGCAGTTTGAGTTTTGCATTCTGTATGTATGAGGAATTAATGCTGATGAGAAAAAACACATCAGCTCAAATGAACCTACATTTAATCTACCATATCAATCATCTCCTTAAATATAATATAAATTGCTTAATTTAACACCCACAACCATTCACTACAAAATATGACTAGACACCAGCAATGATGAGTTCAAGTGTAAAATCTGTTTAAAATGCCATATAATGAGATTTACTTAATGACTTGAGCATTTCAGAGTGAAACACTGTATTCAATGAGAAAAACAGTGTAGCATGGGACATTGTTCTGTGCCATGTGTTATAAAAAAAACTACATGCTAATATATAAAAAAATACATATAAAAACTACATCATAATAACTGTAAGTTAAGACATTTAAAATATTACAGAAGATTTCTATTTCAAATAAATTCTGTGGTTTTTTTCAGTTTTTTTACTTTCTATTCATCAAAGAATCCTAAAAAATATATATCACCGTTTCTACTGTTTTCAACATTGATAATAAAAAGAAATGTTTTATGAGCAACAAATCAGCATATTAGAATGATTTCTGAAGAGTAATGATGCTGAAAATTCAGCTTTGCATCACAGGAATAAATTACATTTAGAATGTATTAAAGTGGTCATATGATGCGATTTCAAGTTTTCCTTTCTCTTTGGAGTGTT
>NW_015639507.1:1036277-1048975 GCF_001515625.1 Sinocyclocheilus rhinocerous
GTCGGAAGGAGGGACTTTGTAGAAAACGAAGCGTTTGAGAGAGGCGGGGCATAGAGGACTTACAATAATGTACAGTATTTGAAAAATAATGTGTTTTTTGAACATTAAAGCATGTCAACATATTCTGTTACACCAAATACACAAAATAATGATCTTTAAAAAAGCCTCATATGACCCCTTTAAAATAGTAAACAGTTCTTTCACAATAAATACAATTTGTATTGTATTTTTGATCAAATCAATGCAACCTGGGTGATCATAAAAGACTTCCTTCCCCTAGCTTTTGAGTGTCTATATTGTTCATAAGAAGCCTTTTTGTGTTCCAGAGAAAAGTCAAACAGGTTTTGAGGGTTGGGTTGATGACAACAGAACTTTTCGTTTAAAGAAAATGATCTGTATACATTGCGTGTACAGGCGTCAGACATGTGAATGGCATATTTCTGCCACAGCCTTTCAAACAAACGCTTTGTGCCTATAATCATGCAATTTAATGGTTAAAGATACCTTTTTTTTTTTTGGAAGTTACCGACCAGATACTGACCTGCAGGAAAACTGTGGAGTCTTTCTGGTAGATCTTGACCAGTTGTAGGTTAGAGATGGTGTCAATGATGCCCATGGCAAGACCAGATACCGCCAAGGCAAAGGCCAACAGGAGCAGCTTATGGCATAGTGGGATGACGGCAAAAACCACAGAGATGGTGAGGCTGGACACAGCCAACGCTGACAAAGAACTCACAAGCCTAAGAGAAACAAATGAGACGTTAACAAAACCACATTAAAATAATAGTACTAGATAGGGCTGTCAAGTTTTTTTTTCGAATTTCGAATATTCGTCGAATTTAAAAGAAAAATCCACATTCGAATGCAAAAACGTAGCATTCGAATTTTAGGTGTGCCCCAGGCAGCCTTTTATCAGTGGCGCACGAAATGCGACGACAATGTAATGTTTTTGTTAGCCTATCCAGTTGTTCATTCTAGATTGATTGCATTTGAATGCTTTTGTTAGCCTGTCCAGTTGAACCCACTAGATGCGGCGCTGCTACGTTGTTCATTCAAAATATTGCAGGAAAAGAGAACAATCAATGCGGGGAATATGTTGTTTACATCAAAACCGAAACCAAGCCGTTCACAAAGAATGCATATTCATCGCATTTTCTAGAGGGACATCTATCAACGCTGCACTCGTGTCTCGCACGAGAGAGCGGCATGTTTAGAAAGCTATGTAAAATTAATGTAAGTTCAACTTTTAAAAAACATGTCTCGAGACTTTATGGCAGTTTTCCCCATCCCACTGCATCTCAAGTTTTTAAATGAAGAAAGTACTTTTTGTGATTGGTTTTCGGTCCTTTGTATTAAACTATACATACATGCATGATGCTGTTTTGTTTCTAATTGTTTAAGCAACTTTATTAATTATATATGGTTTATAAACATAATTTTAAACATTATGTACTTTTTTTTTAAAGCTAGTCGTGTTATTTTATTATGCTTTGAAGAAACGTGCATAATATTTTGCTCGGTGCGCCCTCTTGTGGCCTCAGGAGAGAAGCCAAAAGCTTTTTTCCCCCCTAACTGAAATTATGTCTTTTAAATTCAAATATTGATAATATTTAAGTAAAAAATTTTAATTTAGTTTTTCAGCCATTTTGACAGCCCTAGTACTAGATGACAGCTAGTTCAGAATACAGCTCGGAGCCTTCAAAATGACTGCCAAAAATACAATGCATTTCTCTAAGGGTAAAACGTTTTATAGTGGAAAAAGTAACTTCGTGCACATGTAGTCGTATGTTATATTTAAGGAAAAGTTTCAAACAGATCCCACTTGAAACAGCCTCAGGTGAGTCTTTTCATATCAAGTTGTTCTGTGTGGCGTCTCTGTGATGGTGCTTAAGGCGGGATTTTATTTCTGGACGTCTCTGACTTTATTTTCACCTTGGCCCAATTCATTTCTGTTAACATGGCTTATCAAATGCTGCTTCTACCGATAACAGATGATACCAGTGGATACGTGACACCTGCTTACTTTCTACTAGTTTTATGCTTCTTTCACATGCTATCAGAAATGTCCTACTTCCCACTTCTGAATTCGTAATTACGAGTTTATCGTGTTCATGTGCTTTGTTTTCAGAAAGAACAGGAACCATGGATGACACCTGGGGTGTATTCCAGAAAGCAAGGTTAACTTACCGTCACATATACCCTGAACTCTCGGTTTATTAACCCAAACCTTGCTTACTTGAGGTATGCCGGTTCCAAAAACGCGTCCGGGAGTAAGTTCAGTCAACTCAGAGTATGTTCACGGTTAACACACAAGACATACTCAACAGAGTGACGAAGCGACGAGTCACCATGGAAACCGACGCTAAGAAAAAGCGCGCCATGCTGCTTCTTTCTTCTTTTGTTCAATGGTCATTTACATACTTACTGCATATCGCCACCTAATTGATGGTTGTGCAATCATTTTTCAATATTTTTCGTTTAATCTTTTAATCACTGAGAATAAGAATTATATTGTTTGTTTGATGCTAATTATATAATAAGAAATATCACATATGTATTTTTATTATACATGATAGAAAATACAGATCCACGATGTGTGAGATGACAATAAAATATAATAAATATATTCAAATAAAATAAACATTACTTTGTTACATTAGTGTTTTATAATTAATATATCGTTAACTATTATATTTGACAATAAATATAATAACATATTAGAATAATATAACATTACCTTATATATTACTTATAATAGTGCTTTATAATTAACATATCATACAACTCTCTCTCTCTCTCTCTCTATATATATATATATGATAGCTATATTGTAATCATATATAATATTATAAGGTCACGCATGTGCTGATAGCGCTGAAGTAAACTAACCCTGAAACATAACCTACCCTGGAGCAGGTTATGTTCAGAGAATAAGTTGCTATGGCTACTTACTGACAGTTACCTCTGTTTTTGGAACCACTTACTTACCCTTAAACATACCCGGGTATGTCACATAATCTACTTCTAATAAATATATTCAAATAAAATAAACATTACTTTGTAACATTAGTGTTTTATAATTAATATATCGCTAACTATTATATATGACAAGAAATATAATAACACATTAGAATAATATAATATTACCTTATATATTACTTATAATAGTGCTTTATAATTAACATATCATACAACTCTCTCTCTCTCTCTCTCTCTCTCTCTCTATATATATATATATATATGATAGCTATATTGTAATCATATATAATATTATAAGGTCACGCATGTGCTGATAGCGCTGAAGTAAACTAACCCTGAAACATAACCTACCCTGGAGCAGGTTATGTTCAGAGAATAAGTTGCTATGGCTACTTACTGACAGTTACCTCTGTTTTTGGAACCACTTACTTACCCTTAAACATACCCGGGTATGTCACATAATCTACTTCCTGGAATACCCCCCAGGTTCATTCTTTTCTATTTTGGAAGGAAATCTTTATTAAGGTCTAAATATATTGAAGATATTCAGTATCCAATGGATTTTGAATAAAATGTAGCATCTCATTTGTTGTCAACCACATAAACATTACTTACACGATTGTATACATTCACCAAGTTTCAGTCAAATAAATGCTGTTTTCACCTAAATAAATACACAGAATATGCATCAAATGATTATTTTTTATACATACATATACATGACTGTAATGGCAAGAGAAAGCAATGTGGATGTTGTGGGAAAAACTAAAACCTAACAGTATGCAATGGTTTACAGCACCCCAAACTTGGAAACTCAAGCATAAAAATCATCTAAATATGACTTGAGAAGCCATTCATTCACCAACTAGGAAACTTGTATTTATGATAATTCCGATGAAGGCAGCATTAAGTTGCATGCCACAAACTGGAAAACCAATAGAGCAGAACAGATGAAGGAAACATGGAGAATGATGTGTGGTTAAATATAGTCAGGACTGTAAAACAGAGATAAAGATCTTTTACAAGTGTACCATACCCAAATCCACAGAGTTAAACAAAGTAATATGATTATCTGTAATGAGGAAAACAAATAGAAAAGGACTAGTGTGACATTGAGAGCACAAGTTTCCAAATAAAAGCAATTAAAGAAGACCTCAGGGTTAAAACATGACTAAAGCAAGAGAAAGCCATGCTTGCTAGAATCCTCATGGTTTTACTTGTTTTTCAGGCAATAGTACATTTCCATGGTACAGTCTCAGAACTGCAGGGTGACCGGCAAAACAAACTGTAAAATAATATGAATATCAGCAGTGTTTACTACACAGAGGAAATATTTGCTCATAGCCATAAAAATCACTCAGTTCTTTCTTGAACGTGAAGTTGCTTTAAATGAGCAAATGTTGTTCCAAACCTTTTTGAAACCACTTACAAAAATTAACTTTACAAAAGTTCATTTCTTTATCTGTCAGGCAAAACAACAACAAGGCAGTGTGTTTTTATGGCTCCCGACCCAGATAACTGAAACAGCACATTTTTTATGAGCACATGACCACTACAGAGTTTTCTAGAGACAGGCCACGGATGGGTTAGAAACCGATCAGTCCTAAGAAATCAGATAATGATATGTGTTATGATGATTAGATAGATAATCTCTTTTTCAGTTCCTTATTGTTTCGAGGAAGGCTACTAAGGCTACTAACTAAAAGTTTTTCTTAAAAACTGTAAAACCACATCTGTGATATAAATACTACATAAGTGATGCACATTACAGGCTCAAGAATAAACGAATAAAATATAAATGTATTAATACATAAACTGCTGTATATCTCTCCAAAACACTCACGTTTTACTGAAGAATCCTCCAATGGTGCTTCCAATAAAGAGGAAAAACTGTTGGGAGAAGAAGACCAGAGTGATCTCCTGCAGCGTAGACTGAGTCTGACATCTCAGGTCCAGGATGGTCGGCCCCAGAAAAGCGACACAGAGTCCAAAACTAAAGAACACACTCCAATATGTGAGAGTATGCTGCCAGTTACTGCGGAATAAAGCGCAGATCCGTTCATTAAGCAGCTGCTTCATGCTGGAGAAAGTTTCTGAAGTGTTTCCTGAGCATTTACGCAGTGGAATTCATCATAGGCGTGAGAAGAGACTTGTCTAAAGTGAGAGTCGAGTGATCAGATGGTCCGATTCGCATACGAGTTGTTCATTCAAATCGGTTCTTTGGAATGATTCAATCTAAACTGACCCGTTTGTAGAGAAGCGCTGGTAAAAATATTTTAGTCAAGTGATGTTTTATCTCTCTCTCTCTGTGTGTGTGTGTGTGTGTTTTGGAAAGTCAAAGAAAATCATTAGTAAAATTATAATATTGTACAGCCTCCCATTAGACATAAATTTAAACATAGCCTATTGGAATCAACGCAAAATTTGAAAGGCTACAATTAAATAAAAAATATACCAGCATATGACGACCACCAATAACTAAATTGACAGACTAGCTAGTTCATTAAAGCGAACCGATTCGCTAAAATTATTTGAACTTCCAACACTATCAGGAGGAGATCTAGGAAGCCAGTTTCCGCCACTGAATAAAAATAGGTTATTGCGACTTTTTATCTTACAATTCTGACTTTTTTTCACAGAATTGTGAAATATAAATTCGCAATTGGGAGTTATAAAGTCAGAATTGAGAGATATAAATAAAAAATTCTGACTTTTTTTTCTCAGAATTGCATTGCGAGATATAAACTGAGAAAAAAGTAACAATTT
Source organism: Sinocyclocheilus rhinocerous (assembly GCF_001515625.1). Classification (NCBI taxonomy): domain Eukaryota; kingdom Metazoa; phylum Chordata; class Actinopteri; order Cypriniformes; family Cyprinidae; genus Sinocyclocheilus; species Sinocyclocheilus rhinocerous. The sequence continues at coordinate 1,042,023 of NW_015639507.1, forward strand.
CGAGATTTTAACTCGCAATTCTGAGAAAAAAGTAACAATTTCGAGATTTTAACTCGCAATTCTGAGAAAAAAGTGACTTTTTTTCACAGAATTGTGAAATATAAATTCGCAATTGGGAGTTATAAAGTCAGAATTGAGAGATATAAATAAAAAATTCTGACTTTTTTTTCTCAGAATTGCATTGCGAGATATAAACTGAGAAAAAAGTAACAATTTCGAGATTTTAACTCGCAATTCTGAGAAAAAAGTCAGAAATACGAGATATAAACTCGCAATTCTGGGAAAAAAGTAAGGAAAAAAGTCAGAATTGTGAGATAAAAAAAGTAACTTTTTAATTTTTTTATTCAGTGGCGGAAACGGGCTTCCATAGAGATCAGTACCACAGGTGTTAGCCTACCAAACCAGGTCCTGGCCCAGTATCTCGGTCCTGGCCACAAAAACAAAACAAAACACTATCGCTTTATGACTCAAAGGAACCGGTACACCAAATCGAAATGATTCGCTAAAAAGATTCAAACATCTAAACAAGAAGAAACAGATCCGTGCAACAGGTGTGTTTTCTAGTAGTTTGTTCCTCCTACATAATTCGTCAACAAAGCCAACATACCCAAGAGGGTAAGAAATCACGCACTGTTGCCTGGGGCGACATACACAGGCATATTTGGACTGTTTTGTTCTATAGATATTTTCATGTTCACCGTACCCCGAGTGCATCTGACAGGTCCGACGAGTATTTACACAGGTCTTTTGTTGCAGCTATGCTAACAATGAAGCACAAACCCACACTTATTTGCACACAGGTTTATCTGGCTGTCCAGGAGACGTTATGTTGCCTAGTGTATTAATGTGTATTGAAGTGTATTAATGTCAAATAGCTCCATTCAAGACAGTAAGACTATTGTTTGAGACGAGGGCAGTCACATTCCCATGCTTCAGCTCAACGTCATCATTTATTTAGTTGATTATGTAATTATTTTTGGCATTTTCGCAGCCACAATACATTCAGCTTCAGAATATCATAATAGAATAGACAAATCACACCAAATATTTAATATCACATTTCATACAAAAATCTAAATCTTTTATAAAACATTTAGACATCATCTAAGTTTATTTAATACCATAGTTTATTTTTTTTTCTGGCAAAAGTTCACCGAGAATAAAGAAAACACTTGTCAAAATACATATATTTATATATTAATTCTTTTCAATAGAGTATTTAAAATATTTTCATTTACCACAAAACATAAATTAGTGCCGCTTCTTCGGTAATGGTAAACTAAATCATTTTAAGTCATTATATTTTCTTCTTTGTCAGTCATTCTCAATTTTTCTGTTCCCCGGTGGCCTTTAAATTATTAAGCTTTTCATTTCTGACCACTAGCTTGTGCTCAGTGCCGTTTACAATAAAGAGTCATAGTGCTTTCATCTTTAAACTACAAGATACAGTAGGAGTAGGTGAACAATAATTAGGTTTCAGGTCCAGGACACTTGCATGCCATGTGCAAATACGGAGTAGCAATTAGCTTAAATGGCAAAACGAATATCTGCACGTGCAATTACTTGAAAGGACCGAGATCCTCGAGGAGATTGAAGAAGATGGTTTTTCGATAAGCGTAAAATTGGACCCCATCATCTCTTACGGTCTGCAAAAGGCACCTCTTGATGATAATGTAAATTAGTAACTAGTCAAAGATGCTGTAAGCGAGTACCACAGCTTTTTCCCCCCTAGCCAATCAGAAACACTCTTTGCCTGTCAATCATTTTGTGGACAGGACGGGATTTAGAAGAAAGGGAGCAGGCGGTCTAATTTTGTTGGCTAAAATCACTTACAGCACCTTTAGTAGCCAAAGTTCAATGGTATTATGACAGAATTCAAGTAATTCTCTATTCAATGGCTCAAATATTTACGACAATTTACATTTTTAATGTGTCAACCCCTCTCGATATTAAAATATTGAATGAACGCTTGTGAAATAAACCGCAATATGAGCTTGTGCAATGACTCGTCAAACACGTATGGCAAAACAAGTCAAACTTCAAACAGAAATGAAGGCAATTTCACTCAATGGGAAAAGTAGGACATGAAGCTACCATGTTTCTTGCACATACACATACACACGCACAATTAAAAATACTATGAACATCTGAAAATACTACTAGATCCAGGCGGAGAAGAGGCCGAACTCAAGTCTGAGGCCTGGTTTCACAGTCAGGGCTTAGACTAAGCCAGGTTTAGGCCATAGTTCAATTAGGACATGTAAGTATCTTTTATAAACGTTCCTTGGAAGAAGAAAAAAAAACATTACTGGTGTAATGTCTTGAGACAAAACAATGTTTTAAAATATGTCAGTGCAAGTTTCTTTCAGTTAAAACAGCTCATGCATTTTAGTCTGGAGCTAGGCTTAAGCCTTGTCTGTGAAACCAGGGGTAAATGTCTTTAAAGATTTGAGCTTTAGGATCGGTGTGGTTTTTAGGTTTAAAAGAGACTGCAAGAGAGATTTGATTGAGCCTTGGCCACACTTTTAACCAGCTGATGTTATGACTGAGGATGATTCACTTCTATTGAATCTGTTTTCTGAAGTACATGTTTGTGAATGGATGCATGCATGTTTTGGATGGAGAAACAAAGCTGTTTGCTTCATAATGGTTTTGTTCTGGTGATCTCTTCATGCACACCGCTTTGTTTCTTGTCTTCAGAATATGCTTTGTCTGCGGTTCTTGCCTCGACCTGGATTTGGAGAAAATGACCCATTGTTAGACAGATCTGCAGGAGTGCAGGTGAGGTGAAAGCGCTTTCTTACAGGTTTACAGATGGGATTAATGTTCCTTGTGCATGACTAAACATGATCAAGTTGCGCTCTGCAAATAGAGATGAGGGATGTCAAAGCAATGGACTTGAATACCCGGCGGCTGGAATACTGAGCTCTTGTGTCCCGGATCCTTCTGTAGCTGGAGCTCCCTCAGTGAAAACACAGATGAGGCTAGAGAGGATAGAAGACAAGTGGGTGATGATCAAAGCAAATGTATTTTCTTCTTTGTTGATTCATCAAGGTGAAAGACAGATGATAAGGCTCGTGTTGAGGTGATGTTATGTAAGCAGACAATCTAGAAATAGCATAAGTATTGGGATGAACTCACTGTCAGGTATGGAGTGGATGTTCTCGCCCAGAGTCAGGAAGTAAGAGTGTCTCAGAGACGACTCGGCGGAAATCCTGCGCTTGGTGTCATACTGAACAGAAACAAAACAAAAAGAAAAATGGAGGGAAATTTATATTTTGTTATTGGACATTATATTTGAATATAAATATTATAATATAAACAATATTAATATTATGCATAATGTTTCAATCTATAGTGACCATAATTAGGATTTAGCATATATTAAGGTTTTATTTGTTTATATATATTTATATATTAATTTCTATATATTTTAAATATAAATATTATACATTTCTTATTGTTTTCTAAAAAAATTTACATTGATATCATCAATATTTTTTTTGGTTTCTCAGAAAAGAAAGCCTTCATTTGAAATGTAACAGTTTTATCCATTTTTAGAAGTCCAGTAGATACTCTCTAACATGAATAAAAACATTTTAGTGATGTTCTCAAATTGATAAATCTAAGAAAGAAATAATGAATTAATGCAGAAAGAAATAATGTAGTACAAAAGAGAAGGAGAGAAACGCATTCACGTTTCTGCACAAATACCGCATTCTACCGAAATACAAACGCACATAATCTTAGACCTCCCATTGACTATTCTGTTGTTGTTAAATTAAACGAATCATAACTATTAATCTCTATTTTTAGGCTTTTTACCATCTGATACCATCAGGGTACATGGTACATTTGTAGGTGCAGATTTTATTTAGGACGCTATTTGGCACAGCCCTTTTAATCACATTTACCTAACTGTCATACTGGAGACATTGTAGTATATTGACTTTTAAAGTTTGTAAATTAAGTTTATCATAATAGTTTGCTTGTTTTACCTGGTTTTAGCTGGCGTTCCAGTCTGACCAGCCAAAGAGTGGCCCAAAACCCCACTAAAACCAGAAAAAAAGACGTTTCGTCGTTACCATTTGAGTTCAATGGAACTAACGACCATAGTTAGCTAACGATGCTTTTGGGAAACGCACCCCAGGATGGGAGACCAGCAAAGACCAGTAAACTCACTTAATGTGTGTGTGTGTGTGTGTGTGTGTGTGTGTTTTTAGAAGTAAATAAAGACATATTTAGTTGTTCTGTGAATCATTTTTTCTCAAAAGAACATCTTGATGACTTAATAAGCTAATCATAATGGTTGGTTTTACCTGTTTTTTAATTAATTAATTAATTTCTGGCTTAAGCTCTAAAACTAGCAAAAAACAGCCTGACCAAGCTTAAACTGCTTTCTTTCTTTCTTTCTTTCTTTCTTTCTTTCAGCAGGGTGCAAACATATTTCCAAACTCTAAACTTAATATACATTGTTTGACTTTTTTTTTTTAAGCACATAAAGACATATTTAGTTGCTCTGTCAATCATTTTTCTTGAAAAATTTTTCATGCAACTTTATATCATATTGCATATTAACTTTTTTTTTTTTTTTTCTGAAGACATCTGCATTTTTTTGTCCCCAAATGTACACTGGAAAAAAAAAATATTATGTAGCAACATTTTTTACTTAGAAATTGCTAGTAAATTTCAGAATTAATTACAAAGACATAGCAAGTAACACAATTAGTTACATTTTGCAGTAGAAAAACTGAAATAGTATTTCCTTGTAAAATGTACTCCATTAATCATTTGTTTTATTTACAACTTCGTAAAATCATTTTTTACAGTGTATAGCTGGGTCACTAACATGCATTACTGTATGCAATGTCTACTGCAGACTACAGCCAAAACGCTATGATCAGCATTGAGTCTCTGGAAGAGTCTTTAGCCTGTGGCAGCCCTCTTTGTTCAGTCATTCCCCCAACACAATCTTGAACAATATTCCTCTGAAAGGTCCTTACTCTTGCCTGTACCTGAGTGAAGCGTGGAGGTGTCTGCGTTTGTTTACCAGTGTTTTGATAACGCTATAATGCTCCGGGCCTGACACCCCTGCCTGTATCAAACTAATTGGACCTGGAGGAGAGCAGGCAGAGAGGGGAAGCTGACACCATAATTAGCTTCTGAGCTCACCCCGTCTCGGCAGCGAAACTCTTTAACAAGGGCCTTTTTTCACCCAGGGATTTTTGTACTATTATTATAATAGTACAAAAAAAAAAGCTACAGGTCTGTATTTCATGCTTGAGAATGAAGGCTTTTACATCAATTATTGTATTTTGTAGTGACTTAAGTTAATGTGGCGTAATGGCTTTGTTGGAGACTCACCAAATAGATTTCTATTAACCAATAGAAAAGAATGTCAGTATTATTGGATTATCAGTCTCTTATTATGCAGATGTCAACAGAATTGTATGCATAGTTGCATGGACATTATTGTTATCGTCTGTTAACACAGCAGTGTTTTTAACAATAAATAGACACTTTATCAGATTGAACTATAGTGACTCACATTTTACTACCAAAATAGGCAGTAATATTCCTGTTTCATCCATACTGTGATACCAGAAATATTGTCTTCCTGCTATTCTGCCATATGTCATCCTTCGATGACCTCTTTCATCAGCAGGGCGTTTCTAAACACAGTACCACCACTGGCTAGCTGTGTGTGTGTTTTTGGACTATTCTCAGTACAGCCCTGCAGGGCTGTTGTTTTTGACATCTGACACAGACTGGCAAATCCTCATATTGCGTAAATCTATTGCCTCATATCTTGCTGGCTCCTCCTTAGCATTCCAACAAATGGAAAGTTGTCTACACAGAGCAATGCACCTCAGATAATATTTATGTTTTCAGTAAGAATGTATACATAAATACAGGGATTGATGCTTACTTTTCACATGTGCTCCTAATTTGAAACATTTAGGAGGGCATAAAGACCTAAAAGTGCATGAAAGTGTATCATAGAATTAGTTTTTCCTTAAAAAAAAGGGACATTTACATGCAAAATGATTAAATTTATTTGAATACTAAAAGTACACTAGGTTTTCTAATATTTATGCTTCAAACTGTTTACTTAGAAAAGTTCACCCACAAAATGTAAATTTGCAGAAAATTTACTCATCCTCAGGCCATATAAGATGTAGATGAATTTGTTTCTTCATTGGAACAGATTTGGAGAAATTTAGCATTCCATCACTTGCTCACCAATGGATCCTCTGCCGTGGATGGGTGCCGTCAGAATGAGAGTCCAAACAGCTGATAAAAACATCACAATAATCCACAAGTAATTCACACCACTCCAGTCCATAAATTAATAAGCTGTGTGTTTGTAAGAAGCGAATCCATCATTAACGTGTTTTTTAAAGGGGTCATATGATGTTGCTAAAAAGAACATTATTTTGTGTATTTGGTGTAATGAAATGTGTTTATGCGGTTTAAGGTTAAAAAAACACATTATTTTCCACATTCTGTACATTATTGTTTCTCCTCTATGCCCCGCCTTTCTGAAACGCATCAATTTTTACAAAGCTCATCGGTAGGGCTGGGTATCGTTCAAAAATTTTCGATATCAATACAGATACCGATACCGATACTTTGACTTTGATACCGGTTCCTGAACGATACTTTTTTCGATACCAATTTTATGAAATCAATTTGAACAAGATTACATTATCTAAAAAAAAAAAAAAACTTTGGTTTTATTTTTCAGCTTGTTGATGCTTGTACAAACTCAAAGACTCATCTCCTGAGCCACTGCACAAAGGAACAAAATGTAACCAACACAATAAATCAGAGCAAAATCCAGACCGATCGGTGTATTACAGTACCACGTGAGCTAAAGAGAGCAGACTGCTCTGTGCTCTTTCGAATCGCTCTCGCGGATGTCAAACACTGATCGATCTGCGCCGCACCTC
>NW_015639507.1:1049854-1101964 GCF_001515625.1 Sinocyclocheilus rhinocerous
ACAGTCTGAGTCAGAACAGCCGGCATTGTAGTCTACTCTACCAGGATCAGGAAACAGTCCTCCATAACATGCGCTGCACACATCTGAATATTTGGGTTGAACTGTTCTGGAAAAGTGTTGTAAATACAACTTAACCACTGATTTCTAGTCGTGTCCTCTTTTGGAAGGCCAAACAAAGTCACAACGAAACACACGGTGGGCTAGAGTGAGTGGAGGCCGGAGGCCTAGAGTGAGCGGAGGGCGGTGGGCTAGAGTGAGCGGCGGCCGACGGCCTAGAGTGAGTGGAGGGCGGTGGGCTAAAGTGAGCGGTGGCCGACGGCCTAGAGTGAGCGGGTGGCCAGCTTGAGTGAGCGGCGGCGGGCGGGTTTGAGACCCCTTTAACTTCAAACCATTTTCAACCAAGGTATGAGTCCTCTATCCATAATATTGCATTCTGCAGTGGAAAAGTTGTCTTGTCTAAATCAGGAGAGAAATATGCACAGATCAAGCACTGTTTACAAGTGAAAATGGTCCACAACAGTTTTAAACAAATGTGTCAGTGGGTTTTTATGTGAGAGGATAACATTATGGACTGTAGTTTGTGTAGAAGCAATGGTTTAAAGATAAAACATCTTAACAAAGGATTCTTTTATCCCTAAAAAGATGTAGCTTTTTGCTTCACAAGATGTTAATTGATGGACTGCAGTCGTGTGGATTATTGTGATGTTTTTATCAGCTGTTTGGACTCTCATTCTGACGGCACCCATTCACTGCAGAGCATTCATTGATGAGAAAGAGATGTAATGCTGAATTTCACCGAATCTGTTCCCATGAAGAAACAAACATCTTGGATGGCCAGAGGGTGAGTAAATTTTCAGCCAATTTTTTTTTTTTTAGGTGACCTATTCCTTTAGAAATTACGAAGTTATGTATATTGAAAACATTGTATTTTGGTTACAAAAAAATAACCATTTAATGGCATTTAATTCAGATAATAACCAGAAAAAAAAATTGCATACTGTGGGACTTTTAATTATAAACAAGCCCGAAATACTCAAGCTTGTGATGCATTGGCTGAGGCTTCACATTTGTGTTTGCATACTTGCATAAAGTATGTTTCTAGCTCAAATCAAAATAATCCAACTTTTTTTTCTTCAGATTTTCACTCACCAGCAAAAAAGCCGTAAGAAGGTCTATTCCCTCTGTGTCAAGCCTTAAAAAAAACAAAACACATGCTTGTGTATTACAATATTCACCATCTATAATTCATAGCGTGCAAAGTCTCCAAAACATGCTCTGTTGTTATTTATAGATACAGGTGTGTTTTTGTTTGTACATTTTATTTAAAGAAGCCAAAAGCTAGTCCTGTTGCATGCAAGTTAGTTTGTGGTGTTCGTGTGGTACCTTGGCACATGATTAATGAGCGCTTGTGCTCTGTACTGAGGAAACAGGTAGGATTTGAATTCCTCATTAGCTGTGATTCTGGGCCAGCTCTCCTCAGTTGGGGTGCCTGGTTACGGAAAGAAGTGTAAGAATTTTAGTATGTGTCCTACAGTGAGATAATTAGACCTTCATTCTGCCTCAGACGGTGCACCCACGACCACCCACAGTCTGTTCACTGACCGCCTGATGCATATTGCATAAAAAAATGGCTGATGTTTTGTTGATCTGGCAAGCTCTGATTAGGTTGGCTGGCTTTGCACAGCTTCTGAATCGAATTGCACAGGTTGTCATGTTTACAGCTGGCTGCTAGAACGAGCGCTTATGAGGAGCATGTAATCACTCAATCACAGAGTTTGCCAGTAAGTCAAGTTGTTTTCTGTGAAACAAGTAGTTTTGGAAAATAAAAAAAGCAAAAACAATACATACAAGGGCAAACTCTGAATGATTACTTCTGTGCATTCATTGTAATATTTTTTTTCGGTCTGTGGTCTTGTCCTGTGTATAAATTAGCAAAGGTTATTATTATTATTATTATTATTATTATTATTTAAGAAATTGTTACTTTTATTTACAAAGGACACATTAAATTGACAAAAATTGAAAGTTAAAGACAAAAGGTTTTTTATTTCAAATCATCATATGTGACCCTGGACCACAAAACCAGTCTTAGGTCGCTGGGGTATATTTGTAGAAATAGCCAAAATACATCGTATAGGTCAAAATTATTGATTTTTCTTTATGCCAAAAATCATTGGGATTTTAAGTATTTTAGGAATGCTAATTAATTACATTTCCTACCGTAAATATATCAAAACTTAATTTTTGATTAGTATATGCATTGCTAAGAACTTCATTTGGACAGCTTTAATGGCGATTTTCTCAATATTTTGATTTTTTTGCTCCCTCAAATTCCAGATTATCAAATAGTTGTATCTCGGCCAAATATTGTCCTATCCTAACAAACCATACATCAATGGAAAGCTTATTTATTCAGCTTTCATAAGATGTATAAATCTCAATTTCGTAAAATTGACCCTTATGACTGGTTTTGTGGTCAATCTGAGCCAAGAGTCACATGGGAGACCGCTGCTGGGTAATGTGCTAAAAAACAAGTCAGATATTCTTTGTACAGCACACCAAAGTAAACGCAACTGTGAATATTCAGGCCTTGTAAGAACGTCTCACCAAAGTCTGCCAGTTTGAGTTCTCCCTTGTCATTAATGAGCAGATTCTGAGGCTTCAGGTCCCGGTGGAGAATCTTCCTCTTATGACAATATGATAAACCACGAAGAAGCTGGAACATAAATATCTACAAGGACAGAGAGGCGGATGTTAGCACTTCCAACAAGGACAGCATTTTAAGGCATACAAAATGTAGGCAGCTGCCTTCTAAGATACCTCATTTTCACCAAATTTTAAGGCAACATCACATGCATCCACTGCGGATAACTTGAATGAAGAAAATTCAGCTATATTTTTTTAATTCAATCATGACAAGTATAGATAAAATTTGTTTAATTTAAATACTTTTTTTTATGAATACTATTTTATGCCTGACACCGTTTTATCCATGTGCATAAAGTGACATGCAAAAAGCTATTAGCTGTTGAATTAGAAAGGTTGTTTACTGCTGTTAGTATAGTATCTATTAATATAATTATTTTTTAGCCTAAATTCCCCATTATCCTAAAACATATGGGCTATTTCCAAATCATTAGATGCTGTTAATCAGTGTTTGAAATGTCACTTAGAGGTCTATACTTAATTTATATTTAATTTTCTTTAATAAATTGACTTATTAGTTATTTAAGCATTTTATAATATTTAATAATTAAATTTATTTAATTGCATTTAATAATTCAAATAGAAAACTTTTTTAAAAATTGTAATAGTATTTTGCAATATTACTGTTTTTACAGTATTTTTAATCAAATAAAAGCAGCATTGGTGAGCATAAGAGACTTCTTTTAAAACATTAAAAACCTTTCTGACCAACGTTTGAGTGCCAGTGCATCGTTGTTCAACTAGACAAATTGATCTAATTAAAATGAGAAATGTAACATTTAAATATGCAAATGTAACCAGATTTTCACATTTGCCCAAGAAACCTCAAAAGGGGGGTTTCATAGTGATGCCACAAGAGAACCATTTCTTTTTAACCTTTCAACAGTTCTGAAAGAACCTTTTTTTTATAGTGTAAAGTTCATTGCACATTTTAATAATCTAAAAAACCCTTTTCCACTATAAAGAACCTTTTGTGGATTGGAAAGCTAAAAGTTCTTCATGGAACCAAAGATGCCAATAAAGAACCTTTATTTTCAAGATATTAATTTATACATAATTAAAATGACACAAAATGTCTCTCATACCCATAAGCCGAAATATCAGGTGTAGTTCCTCTTTGACAGTCGATCCAGGAAATATGGAACGGCCTGTCGCCATTTCGTACAGGATACAGCCCACGCCCCTAGTCATACAGAGACATCCATCATATTCCTGCTGCGTTATGATCATAAAATCTCTTTTCATTTCAGTGCTGTTATTCTATACGTCAAAGCTTTTAAATGAAGCCAGCAGACATCATTTGAATATATCAGATCAGGGCTGTCACAGTTGTTTTGAGAATATTCTCCTATCACAGTCTGACGTCTGCTTGACTGGAGGGTAGTTTTGGGGAAGCTGCGAGGTGGAGATATGGGAAAGACACATGTGGCTGCTGTCACGATCGGATTGATTAGCCCACTGGACTAATCCTGAGGAGGATTAAACACAACGGCATTTTTATCGAACAGGATGGCTTTAAAAAAGCATTTATGTCCGAGTCCGTGTCAGCTATCCAGGGTTGCCTGAGGAGTGCGTGTCAGGGTGTGCTTGTGACGTTAAAAGGTTGTGTCAGGAAAGACAGAATTCAATTTTCTAACTTAATGTTTCTTCTGGAGGACTGAGCAACAGTCAAGAGCTCTTTGGCATGATCAAAAGGCAGTTTGGTGTATTATTTCATAAAGTTCATAAATGGGATTTTTTTCTAAAACAAAAGGTTATACCTATTCATTTAGATATTTTGACATGCGACGTTGAATAAATAAAAAAAGACTAGATTGAATGAGTTTGAGTGCTGAGAAAGCAAAAAAGTTCTAGTGGTGGCAATGATAGTCCAGCAATCATCTCGACAACATACTAATAGTTCATAAAGAGAATCTGACTCATGTCAACAATAGAAATGTTTTGCCTATATTTAAGATTTATGTATATTAATTGCATATAGGATTTCCATCCATTACAGTTTTAACATTAACTTATTCATCAGTCATACATGAATAAAACATATTTATATAATAATACTAATGAACTGAATGCGTTTAAATGCACAATAACCAGGTATATATAATTGTCAGAAATCTAATTTACAATATGTAAACCAATCTCATACATTTTAACTAAGTGAATCTAGCTTGTTCCACAGCTAGCCATATTTTTTTACCAGTTAAATTTATTCAGTTTATTCAAATTAAAGGAATACCTTATGGAAATATTTAAATATATGCAAATATTTAATAATAAACTATGGCATGATTTATTTTGAGTGTAGAGAGTTAAATTAATCTAATTCAACTAATTTCTCATTTAAATGGTTAGATTTGTTTATTTAAATTGGCTAGTTTAAATGGTTAAATGTGTCTAGAGAGAAAATATGAGTGGTGCCTTGTTTGCAAATGTAACTAATGTCTAAGGGTGTATTCACACCTGTCTTGTTTGGTTCAATTGAATCGAACTCAAGTTCGTTTCCCCCCTTGGTGCGGATCTTTTGGGCAGGTGTGAATACAGCAATCGCACTCGGGTGCGGACCAAACAACCGTACCGAGACCCAGCTGAAGAGGTGGTCTCGGTCCGCTTCCAAACGAACTCTGGTACGGTTGAATGGATAAACCAATGAATGGATGACCTTAAGCACATGTGTGGTTTTGTTTACAGTTTCTGGTTCACTTGCAAAAAGGGCAGTGTGAAAGCGAACCGCACCAAACAAAAAAAATAAACTTTGTATTTGGTCCGGACCAAAGAAAGTGAACTAGCGGACTTTCCTGGTGTGAATACACCCTAATTTAAATAGTTAAAATCGACTGTTTAACTTAAAGGGTTAGTTCACCCAAAAAAGAAAATTCTGTCATTAATTACTCACCCTCGTGTTGTTCCAAACCCGTAAGACCTTCGTTCATCTTCGGAACACAATTTAAGATATTTTTTTCTGCATCTCAGATTTTTCTTTAGAGAAAGGGATCCCCGCAACATTAAATCTGAAACAAGTTGATGCTTAAATGAAGTCCCAGAGCTATAAAAGAATTGCTTTCTGAATTATGCCTAACTCTGACCTCTCATGTCCTGACATGTTTTGTAATGCAGTGCATCATGGTATGTTCCCTCTAGCGTGAGCTCAGCAGCCACTGGGTGGCAGCCTTGGTGAAATGTTATTAGAATTTAAGAGTGTTTTCTATGTATATTATAAAATGTAATTTATTCCTGTGATGCAAAGCTGAATTTTCAGCAGTCATTCAGTGTCACATTTCCTTTATAAATTTTTCAAGAGACATTTTGAAAACACTTGTGCTTAATATTTTTGTGAAAATGGTTATAAAAGTTCCAAAAAACAGCCTTTTTTTTTTTAATAATTTTTTTTTACATTAATGTCTTTACTGTTACTTTTGATCAATTTAATGTGTCCTTGCTGGAAAAAAGTATTAATTTCTTTTTTTTTTGAAGTTTGCTTCAAAGCCTTCAGGTAAATCCATGAACTATATCCCATCATTTACTTAGCAAGACCAAAGATTCCTCCAAGGTGATTGTCCTTGTAAATTGCTCATCCATGTAAATTAATTTGTATAAAAGTGTCTGCTAAATGACATGCCTATAATTGGTCAAGGTTTGCGATATAACAGATATTTCACTCACAAAAGAGACTGAAACCATAGCACACTTTTAAAGATTTTATTAATTTCCCTAACTTTTCCAGGCAGAGCTAAAAGCACCTTTAAACATTAATGAAAACGTTTTTAACTGCTGATACAAAGATATTACTGCTATTTGTTTCGTTATTGAGGTGAACTCACTGCAGTCCTTGTCCAGTATTTTTTCCAATACTTCAGGTTTTTCTCACACATTCATTAGATACGGTATTCCTTAGGGTTGTATGTAGTACATTATTTCTCACAATTTGCAATGTGCATGCTTTGTTGCACTTAATGGAAAATTGACGGGCTAGTCGCTGTACAGCTTTGAGCATATTAGAGACTGATGTCTCTTCATGCCAAAAAAAAAAAGCCCATTAAATCAGAATCCACATTCAATACGACTCATATTCACTGTAATTGCCTGCGGGGAATCTCGTAATGAACACATTTGGTTCTTCATTTCAATGACTGCTGTTTTATGTTTTTAATTTTTGCTTATAGCATCTATTTTTTTTTTCTTCACCCAGGGAACTGAAAACATCTTACCTCTCCTAGTTTTCCCAACTTCACATAGGTCTCCAGTTTCCCAAAGCCAATGTCCGACTGGAAAAGAATGCAATACAGTGTGAGCAAAGTGTCTTCAATTTATTGTTTGGTGACAACATTTATGAATAGTTTTTTGAGCTGTAAACAGTGCGTGGATATCAACATGTAAAGTGAGGCTGTTGTTAGGGTTGCTAGTATTGTTTAATGTGAAGTGGAGCGAGTGAAGGGCATTGTGTAGGAACCACTGAGGTTTTTCTGTTTGTAGCAGAAGGACATGCTGAGTTAGACAAAAAAAAAAAAAAACATTCTGCGTAAGTATGCGAATGCGACCAATGCTTTGAAAGCATGCAAACCTGAGAAAAAGAGAAAAATGGCTGTAGAAGACGTTTATGATAATGTTTTTTTTATAGCAGTTCTTTTAGTAATGCTGTGAATGCACCTTATGTTGTGTTATTTATCATGTGTAAGTATTTTTTCTCAATATTTTTCAGCGCTGCTGAGGCTGTTTTGTAGATGAGGGGCATGCTAAGTAGTAAGTACACAACTCATTAAAAGTGCACAAACCCGTTGTGTATTGCACTATTCACAATAAGTTTGAAAGCAATAGTATAGCTTGACAGTAAACTAGAGTTGAACTTAATGATCACTAGAGTGCAGTAATTGGGCTCTGGAAGTAAAACTACTATTTATTTTCTCCATAGTGGAATTAATTTTGAGGAAAAAACCTATAAACCTTTAAAACATACCTACTGTGAGCTACAGGGTTGTTAATATGCTTCTGTTGAAGACATCAGCCTGCATTATTTTAATTTACCATGTTCAACAGCAAAATGACTTATGAAAAAACTACATTACCCATGAACCTGCAGTGAAATCTCCACCAATCAGAGAACTGTGACAAGCACATAGTGCTAGCCCACTTCCATGAAGCTCTCAAACTGCTTATTTGTTTGTTCTAAATATTTGTATGTTTAAGATGCATATTTTGCTTATAAACTTTAAATTATGTTTTTTCTATAATCAACATCTTTAAATAAATAATTGTATTTTTCTAGCATTTTTATTTTATGTCATTCACTATGCTTCATAGCATTGTAATTCTATCAGTCATTAAAGCCGTTTTTGTCTATTTGTCGGATTTTCGGATTTTTCTTTTTTTGCTTCAAATCAAAGTTTGTAAAAGTCATGCCTTATAACTCTTAAACATGGGGAAAATGAATGGAAACAATACTTCCAGGACCAAGGCCACTGAAAAACATTTTTTTTTAATTAGCAATGTTTTTCGGTACTCAATATAGAATGTGTTCATAAATGGTATTACCCTAATTTAAAAAAAAAAAAAGATTTTCCCCACAAGCTTGTTGCAGTGCATTCTGGGATTGCATTATCTGCAGAAACACGTTTGTTGCTCAAGATTTTGTAAAAACAAAAATTAATTAATTAATAATAATAAAAAAATAGGTATCTGTGTACTATTATATGGCTATAATGCTTAAAAAAGTTGCCTGGGTAGGAAGCTCTGGTTTTGGAACAGAATCAGTGTGTATGTAGAATATAGTTTTGTTTCAAGAAATTAACTACATCTTCATAAATAATGTTTTTTAAAATTGCAGTTGTTCTATTTTAATTAGCGGGGTTAGGGTTTCGGTTACTCTGCAGTTATTAGCATTAACTTAAACTATGAAATGTCTTCGTTTAGATTGCATCAGTAACTTTTGAAGTGAGTTTAGTTTGGTTACTAACCAGTGAGGCTCTTCTGGACATGCGGCTGAGCGGTTTGCACGGTGGAGGGTTTTCCATCTGTAACTTCTTCAGAAACTCTGGTGGGAGACGGATATCCATGGGCAGAGACATCCTCTTAGTTACATCCTGCACACACATCAAAGAGCTGTCAGCTATTAGCGTTCAGCTAGCACACATGAAAACACAGCGTGTCAAGGTGAATATGACAGCTTTCTCCACCACGCAACACAACTCTACGCCTATAGACAGAACCGACTATTCTTACCATGATGAACTCGGCATGACAATGAGAAAACCTGTCACTTTTCTCCAGTATGAAGACTCTCACTCAATAAAGGATTGTGCAGTAATCTCAACACGCCAAGGCAGGGCAGGGCAAAATATTGTATCTTACAAAGAGCTGAAGTATATCTAACAATCTTCTCGCATCTAAGAAGCTCTGATGGAGTTAGTTTGTAACTCGATTCATCGCCGCGGTTAGGAGAGGCCCAAAAATAGCACGGCAATGTGCTCTGAAAAATGACAGCATTCCCTCTGATTCCTCCCGCTCTGCCTTGTGGCTGAGTTTGTACGGTCATGCAATAAAACTAGCCAGCGATTCTCAATAAAGCCAGGGAATAAAAAGTCCTCCTTTCTCCTCGGCTCTCTCCCGTCATGCCTGTGGGGATAAAATAAGGGTGCACGGTGCAGATAAAAGGTTTGCGAGAGCAGAAAGAAGCCGTCGGATTTGAAAATGGGAGAGGGCATTCATTCCAATTTTCCCCCTCTTTATTAGTTTAAGTAATTGTGCTGGTGTCCCTCATTTTAATTTGGTCATATTAATGTCTGCAGCATTTTATAGATGTGTGATGTGCAAAATATGATTATTTTGTCAACACTCTAAGGATTTTCTGTCTGACTGTGGTGCAGTAAATGGAGCTGATAGACAAAAACCATCCTGTAGTCTCAACTCATTCAATATTTATAATAAATAATTTGACAGTATTCTTGTATCTAAGGGTATTGAGTGATAGGCGAGGTAAAGCACATTTTCGAACAGAAGAAGCAGGAGAGCATAAGTGGACACTTCTGAACATGCTGAACCAAAAAAAGAAAAAAAAACTATTCTAACTATTCCTTGATATATATATACAATACACAATACTTTATATATACGGTGTATATATATATATATATATATATATATATATATTTTTTTTTTTTAAATTTTTTTTATGTGGTCTCCAATCACCTGTACACGTTCACATTGCGCATACGCAGGGACTCCCAACACATTGATCGGAAGTATGGTCATCTTGATTACATTTATTCTTCCCATTAAAGACAGGGGCAGTGTCATCCATCTAGCTGTCTCTTCAGACAATTTAGATAATAAAGGTTCATAATTCGCTGAACTAAGGGAGCATATTTTAGGGGTTATTTTAATTCCTAGGTAATCAAAACCATTTACCGCATTTATAAATGGGTGTGCTACCTTTGGATTTATTCTCTCCTGTTCATTGAGAAACATAATTGAGGATTTCCCTTCATTTACTTTAAAACCAGAGAATTTGCCAAACAGGTCCATAAGCTTTAAAAGAGATGGTATTGATTTTCCAAGTTCTGATAGAAATACAATGGTATCATCTGCATATAAGGCAATGCTTCTGAGGTTTTTTTTTCTTCTCGCAATTGCTAGATTATATCATGCAATACTATATAACTCGCAAGTGCGAGTTTGTATCACACAATTCTGAAAAAAAAATTCTGAATTGCGAGATAAAAATTCACAGTTACCTCTTTTATTTTTTATTCAGTGGTGCAAACGGGCTTCCATAGTTTAAGATTAAAAAGAAAAGAAATTAAATGGGTATCTGTGTACTGTTGTATGCCTATAATGCCTAAAAATGTTGTCTGGGTAGGAAGCTCTTATGTTTTTGGAACAGGATTTGTATGTATGCAGACAGGTTTGCTTTTCTAGCAATTTTGTTGAGATATTAACTACATCTTTATATAATATTCTTTTTTTCTTTTTAGTTTTTAATTGTAGTTATTCAATTTTAAATGCAAAAAGTTTAGGGGGGTTAGAGTTTCTGTTAGTCTGTAGTTATTAATGTGAACTTAGACTATGTAATGTCCTCGTTTTGATTGCTAACTAACTGTCTAAGTGAGTTTAGTTTGGTTACTAACCAGTGAGGCTCTTCTGGACATGCGGCTGAGCGGTTTGCACGGTGGAGGGCTTTCCATCTGCAACTTCTTCAGAAACTCTGGCGGGAGACGAATATCCATGGGCAGAGACATCCTCTTAGTTACATCCTGCACACACATCAAAGAGCTGTCAGTTATTAGCGTTCGGCTAGCACACATATGAAAACACAGCATGTCAAGGTGAATATGACAGCTTTCTCCACCGCGCAACACAACTCTACGCCTATAGGCAGAGCTGACTATTCTTACCATGACGAACTCAGCATGACAATGTGAAAACCTGTCACTTTTCTCCAGTACGAAGACTCTCACTCAATAAAGGATTCTGGCATAATCTTAACACGCCAAGGCAGGGTAGGACAAAATATTGTATCTTACGACAGGCTGAAGTATAACCAACAATCTTCTTGCATTTAAGAAGCTCTGATGGAGTTAGTTCGTAACTCGATTCATCGCCATGGTTAAGAGAGGCCCAAAAATAGCACGGCAATGAGGGGGAATCTTAGGTGCTCTGAAAAATGAGAGCGTTCCCTGTGATTCCTCCCACTCTGCCTTGTGGCTGAGTTTGTACGGTCGTGCAATAAAACTAGCCAGCGATTCTCAATAAAATCAGGGAATAAAAAGTCCTCCTTTCTCCTCGGCTCTCTCCCGTCATGCCTGTGGGGATAAAATAAGGGTGCACGGTGCAGATAAAAGGTTTGCGAGAGCAGAAAGAAGCCGTCGGATTTGAAAATGGGAGAGGGCATTCATTCCAATTTTCCCCCTCTAGATTCATGGCCACTGAATAAGAAAGCTGACAGCCGAGGCAAAGAACACTCCGAATGCGGAGTCAGTCTTTTGTGGCGCTGGACTAACTTACAGGTAATACTTCCACTCCATTTAATGATGGACTCCATCTTTCTCATGTGCCTCCAACTGAGGCTCTTCTCTCATACAGATACTAAATTGCATGGATGATTATGGTAGAAGAGAGGAGTAAAAGGCAGCAGCCTCATGCAGTCTCTGGTTAGTCTGTTGTTGTCATTCACCAATCCAGTTGGCATGGTTTGTTTTGTGTTTTGAACTTGCTTATTTATGACACTATAATACATATATGTGTCTTATATGTGTTATGTGTGTATATATATATTCATATATATGTATGTATGTATTTCAGTATAGATATTCACCATGGAAACCACAATTTCTGCTGAAATCCCATAGTTACCACAACAAAATTTGAGAAAATTAGACAAAAAAAAAAAATATATATATATATACAAAAATCTGTATGAAAGCATTGCAGTGACTATGATTGAACACAAGGAAAACTATGATGGAAACACATTTACAGAATAATTTTACCAATATGCAAAAATAAGTAATGTGACTGAATACTTAACTTTTTTATTTATAACGATTTGCATTGTGAAAATCATTTTAGAAATATATTAGGAATAATCATTTTTAAAAAATGCTTAAGTATTGCATTCCCCCGAGAAACTTTGTATTCTCTTGCAAAAGTATTGCATTCACCCGAAAAACTTTAAATTTTATCGCAATTTTCGCAAAACTATTGTGATCCCCTGAGCAACTTTGCATTCTTTCACAAAACTATTGTGATCCCCTGAGCAACTTTGCATTCTTTTACAAAACTATTGCGATCCCTTGTGAAACTTTGTGTTCTTTCACAAAACTCGTTAATTTCCCTGAGAAACTTTGCATTCTTTGCAAAACTATTGCATTCCCTCAAGATACGTTGAAGTCACTCGCTAAAGCACTGAAATATAGTTTTTCTTCCCACCTCATATTATTTCCATCACAAACGTTTTGCGAGCGAGTTTCGTGAGAATGCAAAAGTGTTAAAATATAATTTTCCCATCTAATATTTTTACTGTCATCATGTCCCATTAGGGCCTCCATATAACTGTGATTACCATAGTAAAGGAGTGTTTTATGGCAGTTAGACAAAAACTTATCATTGCTTTAGTACTTTTATGTGGATTTACCTAGTCTCACCTTAAAGAGAAACAAAGCGTTTGATAACGAGGCTTTAGTGCCTCTGGCAAGGACTTTATTAAGGACTCAGACAAGATTACAAGCAGAGCTTGTGTTGTTCTGTTCGGATCACTAGGACTCCATCAAAGCTTCTGGAAAGGACACTTGGCTGGGCTTTAGCATGGAGAAGGATGAGATGATTAAACGTGACTCACCTCCATGGAGAATCGGCGGTGCTGGACTTTTTTGCGGTACTGCAGTTCGGTCGGAGATTGATCCTGGCTGTCTGGAGCCACTGGACTGGGTTGCAGGCTGTGTAGACCCAGACTATTGGGCACCACACCTGTAGGACACAATCACATGAAACGTACTCCAATAATCTGTTTTATTTACAACTTTGAAAAATCTTTTTTTATAGTCTAGATGATTCCGTTACCTATAGAGTTCCCTGAGTTTATATCTTTGATTCACACAACTTTATATGCCAGTAGTTTTGAAAATGGTTATAGAGGTGATCACTAGAATGTACTTAACACAGATGTGCCAGTTAATGTAATAACTATGGATTTGAGTAATTGTAACAGTAATATGATGGTTGTGCTAGTATTATATCTCATAATCATGGATATTTCTGAAAATATAAAAAATCAGTTAACAAGGCCACAAAAAATATATTTGTTTATAATTGTGTGCTTAATTTGTCAATGTTGTAATAATAACTTTGTTATAATATAATTTCTTTATTATTTTAAATAATTGTACTAGTATTTTCTGTCTCATGAAAACAAGGCAAATCTTTAAAACATACATACTGTGAGCTACAGGGTTGTTAATATGCTTCTGTTGAAGACATCAGCCTGCATTATTTTAATTTATCATGTTCAACAGCAAAATGACTTGTGAAAAAACTACATTACCCATGAATCTGCAGTGAAATCTCCACCAATCAGGGAACTGTGACAAGCACATAGTGCTAGCCCACTTCCATGAAGCTCTCAAACTGCTTATTTGTTTGTTCTAAATATTTGTATGTATAAGATGCATATTTTGCAATAAACTTAAATTATGTTTTTTCTATAATCAACATCTTTAAATAAATAATTGTATTTTTCTAGCATTTTTATTTTATGTCATTCACTATGCTTCATAGCATTGAGCCTGTTTTAGGCCATGTTTTAGTGATCCCGCTGTGCTGGGTTGTTGCTTCTACTGCTTCTACTGGCAACTGTTGCATTCATTAGGTTATAAGAGTTGTTTGAAGAGCCTCAACAATCTTTCGTGCCTCTCTCGAGTGCGAATGAGCCATAGACGTTCCACCTCTTCTCTGATTAGCCCGCTAACTCAATAACCATGAGGTCAGCTATGGCATATGCTGATGACGGCATCATTAATCAAGCCCACCGCAGTTAGCGGAGCGATTGCAATTATCGCGCAGAGTTTCATGCATTTATGATGTGGCTATCTAAGTGGGTGTCAATCCAGCCACCCCAATTAATAATGTCTGTGTCAACAGACTGTCAGCACAAATCCAATTACGCCCCTATACGGCACGTCCGATAGGGACCCACCGATGCCACGGCTGACCCCCTTCGCGAGCGCACGGCAGATGCCCACGGCAGCCTGGCATTATCACTACCAAACCTTGTTTTCAGAGGTGAGAACGAAAATCAAAATGGCTTTTCTGCTCCATCAGTTCAATTTGGACGTGGGGGCTTGAAGGGCCTCCGGAGGCATCGAGGTGGGAGCCCCCGGTCCATTTCACAGCGCCGTGGCGGCATAATTGAGATCCACCTCATTATTGGACCGAGCCCGGCGCTGAATGAGAATTGCCTGCCAGGCTCATCTGTTCTCATTTAGGCTGGTCTCATCCTCTCCGGACCGCACAAGTGAACTCTTTATCGGAGCCATTTAGGCGAAACGCAACGAAATGTCACATCTGGCAGAGACAGCCGGTCGACGCGGTCGCATTACCCACGGCTGTCTTTATCCTATTCGAGATGATCGCGACAGCTGTTTGTTGCGTGTCCCTGTTATGACTCTGAGGGCCCTATCATACACCTGGCGCAATGCAGCGCCAGGCGTGACGCAAGTGTTTTTTGCTAGTTTCAGCCCGACGCAGTTGTCATTTTCACGTCTTGCGCCACGTTGTTTAACCCTCTTAGCGCCAAAGTCGCAAAATTGCGATGAGACGTCATACTTAATCAAATAGACTGTAGTTCCTAATATGGTGTAATATCTCATTTGCATTCCCTACCACTAGATGGCAGACATGTAGTACTTCGATTCTAGACCAAAATTACGTCACCTTCCTATTCAAAGTGTTTGAGGAAAGAGCAGAGCAAGTGAGCTATCGTGTTCATTGATGCGGAAGCAGTTCAGTTCATAGCGTGCAAGTAAATTGCCAATTAGATGAGTATATTTACACCCCACATAAACTTTACATAAACAAGATTTGTACCTTGTTACTTTTGACAAGAAACAAAGTTTTAGCTTTTAAATTTTGAAATTTTGCTGCTATTTAATGATTGCTGTAGGTGCTTCATTTAAAGCGACAGCACGGAGCGCATGTGAACAGATCATCTCTTCCACTTTACAACAATAGCACGAAATAAACATGAATGAACATTGTACCTGATATATATCCAAATGAATCAAGATCGGAATCGAATCAAGAGCTTGTGAATAGGAATCAATTCGTGAAATCTGTGTCAATAGCCAGCCCTACCGAATCTATAGTGAATCGGCATCAGACCCTGCAGTCGCCCATCTAATGCGGCATTTTAATTCCTTGTGGTTCACGCTGGTTAATATCAACGGCTCTAGTCTTACTTGGAAATTGCTGTTGTTCTGAGTTTGTGCAGGGATCAGAATCCCTCCCTCTTGACAGGCCAAAGGGGTATTAGAGTTCTGACCCCAGAGTGTGTGCCGACAAAAGGGTCAGAAATTGGATCTGAGCTGCTTGAGCGACTCGGGCCCCCACCAAACATCAAAGCCCATCTCATCTGTTCCGGGCTGGCACACAAACTGGCCTCCAACATCACGGTCTCACTGTACCTCTCCGCTCAGACTAACAGCGACGTGATGAAAGGAAAGGATGACCACCTGCATCGACTCGCTAGTCCGGACTGTCACCATGCACAGTCACTGGTTTCTGTTCTGTAAAACACAGGAGGACAGATGTGAAGCTTTGAAAATCATCAAAGCTGCATGAGGGTGTGAAAAATCCAATTGTGTAGATGGAGGGAGAGACATGACTCTCAGGTCATAGATGGAAAATGGCAAAGGCTTGGACAGATGCTCACGTTTCGTTATTATTAAAGGCACCTTGTGAGAAGCAGAATATCCACCATATAGTTTACAGAAAATGTATTACTAAAATATTGATGTCTTGATTGTATAATATATCAAGGTATAGCCCTTACAAGTGTATCAGAAAATTGAATATTCTGTGGATAAAAAATAAATAAATATAAAGATGTGTGTACAATATTGTAACTAATATTGTTATACTAATGTTGTGTATTATATATTATAAATAAAATGAGTGAGCCAGACAATTGAAACAAAATTAAGAGAGAGAATTAATCCTGAGTAAATCAGTGTTGCTGAACAATTTTTTTAAATGTCTGATTTAATGACTCATGACTCATTCATAAAAAAATTGTCATTTTTTTCGTTCCTGAATGTTTTTTTGAAATGAATAGGTTTAGAGAGCAATTCAATTACTTATTCATAAAGTCAGTTCCTAAACGAATCAGCGTTCAATTAATCGGTTCATTGACTCACTCATAAAGACGCCACCTACAGGCGTAAAGATCTACCTACCTGCAGAAAGAGTCGCTGAAAATTCATCTTGAAATGTGTAGTCAATATACATACGTACTGTTAGTACACTTGTAAAGGTTATAACTCAAGTCAATGTATTACGTAATCAACAGACAATTGAAAAACATTTTGGTAATACAAAAAAACAGCAAGACTGTAACCGGTAGCCATTGACTTCCATAGAAAGAAAAAAAATACACTATGGAAGTCAATGGCTACCAGCAACTATTTGGTTACCAACATTCTTCAGAATATCTTTTTTTTGTGTTCAACAGACGAAAGAAACTCAAACAGGTTTGCAACAACTTGGGTGAGTAAATGATGACAGAATCTTCATTTTTGGGTGAACTATCCCTTTAATGCTTGCACAGTCAGTTCAATTAAGTTTGTATACTAGAAAACGTGCAGCTACCTTATCTACATGTAGCAAGGAGATCATCATATTTGAGTGACTGACGTTGTCATTGGATTAAGAAAACCCCTGGCATAATTAATCATAATCACTGCAGCAGTGAAGGACAAAACGTCGGTTCACGAAACAGCTAAACAGTCACTTTGATTATAAATAAAGGGAATAGCTGACAGATCGGCCTATTCTCCTTTTTACTCACAGTTTCATTTGTTTTGTAGTCTTTCATGCCTCTTCTCATTCTCTTTTTAAAACCCTTTCTAGGTGCACAAAAGATCACTAATGCTCCTTTATGTCAAAGACAGCCTTGAAAGCAGGAGTAGGCCTCGCTGGGTGATCAAAGCTCCGTCTCGCCCCCTCCCTCTCCACACATAATGAGACCAATGCTTCAGCCCTTTATTTCAGCTTCCCTTCTTTATTTGGCAAACCCGAGTATCCACATTAACACGATGAATTGCGAGGATGAATCACCGATTCGGTCCAGCGATATTTGATGTTTCAGGTAATAAGCGCGGCTTAGCGCTAACATATTCAAAGGCTATCATACTTGAGTAATTTGTTTTTTCAATGGAAGATCATTAGTAATAGGATTATAACGGTAGAGTGGACCCTGAAGGCTCTTAATTTTTCAGTATCAGCACCACTCAACACATCGTATCAATGCATTTATGTGGATGTTTCCTAATGCACCCTCAATAGTGTTGTTTCTGAATAGAGGACGCCAAATACCTCAACCAATCATGTGTCCGCTTGAAGTTTTTGCATACTGAGCACAGTAGAGATCTCAAAGTAAACATCTAATTTATTTTCTTCATACAGAAACTGATTTTTAGTGATAATGATAGACCTGCCGTGAGCTCTGAGGGTGTTAAGTGCTGATTGGATCTTCTGTAGTGCTTCAACTTAATAAAAGCGTGGTTAATAACCAAATATATTTTGAAGAACTAAACTATCTATAATACTAATGAGATATCGACCAGTCAGAAGAGAAGGTGTTACCATGGAAATAAAGAGCTAGCAGTGACCAGACATAACCGTAATGCACAGCAAATTACATAATCACTCTTAAAATCGCTATATATTTAGCAATATTTTGTTTTTGAACTTTTAATCAACTATAAGTTGATGGCTTTATTTAGTATCTGTCAGATCTGATTCAACCCTTAACTAAACCTATTTAAAAAAGTAACGTGAAATAAAATAAAACCTTACCACATTAAAATAAAACCCTTAACTGTATTTCGGCTTGTTGTCAAGGCAATTAGTAATATTTAGTTACTAAAATAACTAAAACTGAAATAGAAATGAATTAAAACAGTATAAACATTAAAAAAAGAAAGAAAATGAATAAAAATGACAAAAACTTAAAATTACTTAAACTAAAATTAAAATAAAGTATAATATAAAATTCTAAATATTAATAAAAATTTTAAATGATTCTAAAATAATATTTCTATATTAGTCTACTTCAATGTTTACAATTTTATTATTTTTCCCATTCATTTTTCTACAAGTGGTCTGTCTCATTCTCAAAAAATAAGTAGAATAAAAATTTTTCTTCGGATTTTCATATAATTTTTTGCTTGAAATCAAATGTTGGAATACTGTGATTCATTTCAGTGCTGGTTGATTCGTTCAAGGCTTTATTGGAGATGTTTTTGAAATGCCTGTGGAGAAAATGAATGGGGAAAAGTGTGAGGTCACTGTTACATATACGTGTTGCATGTGTACTTTAGTAAACTAGGCTTCAAGCTCTTATGTATTGTGAGATATAGAGTGCACTTCAGCATTTACACGGCCTTTGTCTACCTTCAATTTAGCGGTACCTCGCAACTTTTCTCTCTCACTCTGAAACGTTTTTCGATTCCCCGAGCAATCACACGCAGCCGGCGTTTTTTTTCCTCCTCTATTGTTCGGCAGCATGAATCTCAACTGGTCTCTGATGTTTAAATGCATGCTGCCATTTAATTGCTTGTTGCTATGGCGACGCAGACTGTTAACAAAGGCAAGTCAGGAACCGGATAACAAGAGATAGCTATTCTGTCTCTCAGGTAGCCATCTGATTCATCAATATTTATATAACATCCTGCTTTCCAGCAGATCTGAAATTCAATACCAGGTCCCCCACACAGCCTTAGATGTTTGCTCTCTCTCTCTCTCTCTCTCTCTCTCTCTCTCGCTCTCTCTTTCTCTATCGTTCTCATATTGATTTAATTGCATTTTATGTTCACACCTGGCCTAGGAATGCAGCAGGGGATGGTTTTTGCCAAAACAGACGGCTAAATGTTTTGCTATCCTTGATTTGTTAAGAGAGTGATAAATGTCCCCTAGCCCACATATGCTAATTAAAAAAAAAAAAAAGACAAAGAGTGGAAAAACAGAGAGAACGGCTAGAGAGAGGAGCGTTGGAGGGCTGGTTAGTGTTTCATTTCAGTAAACATCAAGATAATGAAGGTTGAAGGAATAGTTCAGCCAAAAAATGAAAATTCTGTCCTCATTTACTCACTCTCCTGTCATTCCAAACCTGTAGGACTTTCTTTCTTCTGCGAAAGCAAGAACAAAACTTCCTGTTGCCTTACAGATAATAAGGAGAATTATCTATACAAGCTATACAAGCAGGCCCTAAAACTAGCATTTTGCCACACCTGCCAATGGCTGCCTGGTGACGTGAGAAAATATACAGACCATAGCTATTTTTTACTGGCCATAAAACTGTGCGCATTATTTCCTTAAAAAAACATCTAATAGCTATTATTATTATTATTATTATTGTTGTTGTTATTATTATTAATAATAAATGAAATGATAAAATCTAAACAAATCAATAAAGAAATATTACTAATACTATTGAGCTGTATAGTATTTAAAAATAATAATTCAAATTTATATACAAATAATAATAATTATTATTAGTAATAGTAGTAATAATAATAATAATTATTAGTAGTAATAGTAGTAATAATAATTATTATTATTATAAATATGTAACAATATATTAGTTATCACAACAGTAAATTACAATTACAACTAATATTTTGTTTTGTTTTTTTCTTTGATTGTTAAACCACCTCTTTTATTTTGGTGAAAACTGCAGGGCAATTTCTCTTTTGAAATGCTTCTCTTTTGTTGACAACAGTTTTATAAATGCTTCTCATCACAGACTTGGCAAGAGGTTTGGTGCATGTTGCGTTTTCAAGTGCACATTATAAGCAACTCAAACTCACAGTGTTTGTGGAGAAGGAGTTTGTGTGGAGCAGCATTTACTGCAAACCAAAAGATCACAGTGCTGAAATGCAGCGCATCAGATTATATATTCAAATAATTACAACACAGTCTTTGAGATTTGATAAGTGTGCTAAATCATATCACATTCTCAGACATTGTTAGAATTGATTTAAAAAAAAAAAGTTTCACATACTCACCAACACTGCTTTTTACTCGCATTTGGCGTTTAGTGAGTGTTCATTTTAGGCCCTGAATTTGCAATTCTGAAGTCATTTGATTGATTGAAAGCTATAGGTGAAAATCTTCCTTTGCATGTTTTAGATTCCTTGATAGAAGTAGCAATGCCCAATTTGTAAATGAATCTTTCTTTTGAATCCATACTTTAATAAATAATTTATCCAGTTCACAAAATTGGTTCTAGTGATTTGGTTCTCGAGTTCAACTCGAATAGCTATTTAAATATAGGTATTTCCTACATAAAGGTATCATATGGCTTCAGGGGATTTGAAATGTAGTTCATGAGTCACATGACCAACTTTCATGATGCTTTATGGTGTTTTTGTGTCCTATTTATCGTTTATTGCTCCAAGTTCACTGAATGTGTCCAAGTATATACTTATTCATGCATCCACACATTTTTATTCAATAATGATTCTTTTAAAATCTTTGCTACTCTTTGACAGTCTATTCTTGATTCATTCTAGAGCAGTAGATTCAAAACTTAAATCAAATGAATTACACATTATGCTGATTATGAATCACAGTTCATCAAATACATATTTTTCCCTGAAAAGATACGTTAAAATGATTATGGCAGATAAGTAGTAAATCATTGAATGGACGTTACAAAAAATGGTTTTAGAAGTCGATATATTGTTTTATTTCAGCGTTAAATGTCTGTACCTTCTGCGCCGTGTTCTTGCTGATTTTTCACTTTCACTTTTTCTTCTGATAGTCTTAAAGAGACAGTACCACTTAACTACTTGTCATGCAAATCGGTGTAATCTCAATGCAAATAGTACAAATGATGCATGTAAACAATATTATGTATCATTTGAATGACAGTCGTACATTCTAAAATATTTTGACTTCATAAAAATGTAAGAATTTATTAAACAGGCTCCTACAGTTGGCATTCGGTTTCATTAATATTCAGCGGTAGGCAAATGAGACGGTTATACAGTATATACCACTTTCAAACCCCGGCACAAAGATGCGGCGAATGAACGAGAGAGGAAGAGCGCGGCAGTGGGCTTTGGTTTCCTTCATTTGCAGATATGAAAAGTGAGGCCCTATCCAGGCTCATAATTTAAATATCACAGTGGCAGCGAGTTCTTTGATCTCCTCTGTGGTAATTGAGGTCGTAGCAGGCGAGTCATTTTCTGCTCTTTCTCACCCCTGCTTTCTCTTTCTGGTCCTCTTGCGCTCTATCTGAGAGATTTTCCTCTCCAGGAAATCCAGCCGCGGTCTGGACTCCCCACCAATCTTTCATATTCATCTCAAACCTTCATCTACTGTACGTGTCAAATCACATCCTGGCCTTCTCTAGTGACAAAATCCAGATGCGCCGCTGAAGGTTTGAAGCAAGTAGCTTGCAGGGCGAGCAAATACAAGGGGCTGCGCTCAGGAGATTTGTCTTTCCTTCTTATTTGAGGAGAGATTGCGTAAGCTGTGAATCTTAGAGATGAAAGCGGGAAGGGTAAAGATGGTCGGACATTTTTTTTTTCTTTCTAATTTGTTTTAGCTTTAATAATTTTAGCTGTGCTGCTTTAAAGGGATGGATTTATAAATGCAGAGAGGGTTTTCACATGTTGACAGCATGTTGTTATTCTGTCAGTATGGTAAACGCTCTCCATAAAGTTGCATCTCTAAATTCTTCCGTTCTAAAGCACTGCTGCTTTTGTAACAAATCCACTGTCATCAAAATATATTTCAAGACTGTTTTTTTTTTTGTGTGTGTGTGCGATAAAGGTTATAGCTTTTATTTCTTTTGCCCATATATTTGTTGAATGTTTATCACTTAGCTGTCTTTGCATTCGGTCGGTGCTATTTTTAAGTGTTGGTTTATGTTATGCACACATACAGTACAGACAGATGGCGTTGTTTTAAGAAAAAACGCATCTCAAAACTTCTGTTTTGTTCCATCAAACTGTTTTGATTTGAACAATCTGGATTTTCATTCTTAGAATTTCAAGATTGATCTTTTACTGTATATGAATCATTCTGATGGGTTTGTTATTATAAAACAAACTAAATAGAGTTAATTTAAAATGTATAAACTAAGTCAATTCATGCATAATATATACATTTACATTTATACTTCCTGATATTTTGTATTTATCTATAATGAAAATACTAAATATAAATATAATAAAATATAAAAATATTTATAAATAACAAAATATTAATTTTAATATTGTTTGTACTGTAAGTGCAAAATATTACATATAATAAAAAATATTAAAATATAAATACAAAATATTATATGTACAGTAGGTCAATGTTTATCTGTAATGTAAATAAAAAATATTATAGATGTTTTTTTTTTTAAATATCTTCTTTGACTGAATTATTAGTAGAAATATTTAGGCTAGGTAGTCTTTTGCAGAAGAGTTACTGTTGGATGAAATACTGAAGTAGAAAATAGAAGCAAAGCCCTGTAGTTTGACCTTTTGTGGTATCTCCCCAGAGTCTGTGAAGAGGTCATAAGGAATAATAGATATGTCTGACAACATCTTCATACAGCTAACTGTTTGAAACCGTCAGTTTCCAGCGCTCTGTCCTGAAATGAATTTCCGGGACCTGCACTAGTAATTGTACTTGCCCTGCCAGTAGGCTGCTGCCGACGCTGGATGTCGGAGTATGTGTGTGTCCTATTTCTTAGAGGCCTCGGGGTTCAGACAGCCCTCTGCCCAGACCGCTTTCTCCCATTGGGCTCCAGCAGAGTCTGTCTGCACATCTAAACACACGTATCAGGTCTATTAAGAACCTTCCTACATCTCTGTGAACTTCCAAGAGCTCAAACCTCCCTTGAGGAATTGTATCGGAGGCTTATATCTATATCAAAGCTATCCCATGATGAGTCCCAGGGGGGCGTAAAACAGCTGGTGAACTAGTAGCTGCTGTGAGAACATGAATTGTTTTTTTGTTTGTTTTGTTTTGATATTCCAATAGTGATGCGATATGGCTAAGCAACCAGAGAATGATTAAAGAAAAACTCACCTAACGTGAACATTCCGTCATCATTTATTCACGCAAACCCGTACACTCTTAAAAATAAAGGTTCTTTTATTGTTCCATGAAGAACCTCTAACATCCATGGAACCACTAAAGGTTCTTTATAGCAGAAAAAGGTTCTTTAGATTATATTTCACACTAAGAAAAATGGTAGAACATTTCACTAAAAGGTTCTTTTTGGCACCCAAGATTGGTTCTTCTATGGAAACACTGCCAACCCCTCCTTTTGGAACCAACTTTTTTTAAAGGTAGCGTAGGTGATTTTGTGGCTAGCAATAACAGGGTGCGCAGAGGTATGCAAATACACATGTTGACAGGCAGGAAGGACAGCCTATCGTAATCCTCGGATCGAAGAATATGATTGGATGAACATTTTATGGTCCTACGCCTTCCACAGACAATATAAATACATATAAATTTAGACCACTTAACTTAGTGATTGCTATTGGGTTGTGATGAGACTTTCAACCAGCATAACAAAAAAGTTTTTGCACCCTGCCTTTAAGAGTGTATGATCGTTTTACCTGTAAATAACATTAGGAGATGTATTGCAGAATGCTCACGCAACCCTTTTACATACAATAAAAGAATATAGTGAAACATGCCTTTGCATCAAGGTCATGAGTGTTGTGACAACATGAGGGTGAGTAAATGATGTTATAATTGTAATTCCTTTGAATAAAGGAAACGAAACATTCTTTCTAAGCCTAACTTCCTTTTTCAAGTAGACATTCCCTGTTCAGAGACGAATGCTCTCAACACATTAATAATGCAGAGAAATCGAGCTGTCATTGAAACAAAGGTGGCTCAGTGGTTGAGGTGAATGACTGATAAGCCGTGTTGCTGTGCCCTTGTGGTTTTGAACCTCCCTCTGGGGTTGTGATTAAAGATCTGGGCTGGTAACTGGAACATTTGTTGGTTTGAACCATGAGAGACCGCTTGTAAAACTAATTTTACTGTTAACCTAGCCAGTGATATTTTGCTTCATTATGGGGTTACAGGTGGCGCACACATTCAGCTAATTATACAGAATTGATTGTAGTGTCCAGTTGAAAGTAGGTCATCAGATATTAGGCAAATTGTGTGTCGTAAGGCTTTGACCCACTGGACTATAATTGATTATGCAGAAAACTATTAGCACTCCTCATTTACAATTGAATTAATAATAGAACATGACTGAAGAACTTTATATGACTGCTGTCAGGGCTTCAGTGCATCTCCCAACACAATCATAATGCACTGTTTTGACCTCTGTATGTAAGGTTCTGCACATAGCATCATGGAAGAGGGAGTCTAAATGTTTGGGTAGGTAGTGGGAAGGTAGTAAGAAAGTGTTCTCAGTAAACCGTGACAATAGTAAAAGCAAATAAACGAGGTGACATGCATATGTCATATATATGACATGAGTCATGAGTGACATGAGTGATATATATACAATTCTTAGTAATAAATCTGGTCAAGTGGTGTAGTGAAATATTTAAACTACTGTTCAAAATTTTGGGGTCAGTAAGATTTATTTATTTTTTATGTTTTTGACAGAAGTCTCTTATGCTTAAAAAGGCTGCATTTATTTGATAAAAAATATAGTAAAAACAGTAATATTGTTAAATATTATACAAAATGTGTTTTCTATTGTAATATATTTTAAAATGTAATTTATTTCTGTGATTTACAGCTGAATTTTCAGCAGCCATTACTCCAGTCTTCAGTGTCTCATGCTCTTTCAGAAATCATTGATTTGGTGCTCGAGAACATTTATTATTATTGTCAATGTTGCAAATACTTGTGCTGCTTAATATTTTTATGGAAAGAGTGATATATTATTTTTTTCAGGATTCTTTGATGAATATAAAGTAAAGAAGTATAAAGTGTGTGTGTGTGTGTAATCACTACTCACTGCTGTGTGCATGCACTTGGATGGGTTAAATGCAGAGCAGAAATACACCATACTTGAATACACGTCACGTCACTTTTTTGACGTGTGTGCTTGAATATAAGCTATTTTATGTGCACCTGAACACCTGTTTCCTTGTTGTGGTATTCTTATGATTTTTTTTTTTTTTCGTACCTCTGAGCGAAACCATCCAGACACTGCAGTCCTTGCCGTTTTTCATCAGAAATGAGCACACTTCTCATTCATGCCTAGCCAGAGGGCCACACGACAGCTGCTGCTTATTTCGATGGCTGTCTCTAAATGAGATGCCTCTTCTTTCAGTTCTGCACAACACGCATTACATTCACCCTTTGCGGTATAAACTCCTCAATGAGATTTAGTGTGCTCATAAAAGCGATGTGTGCGTATGTGTGTGGGTGTTTCTGGCTCTGTAATTATGTTCGAACTCTCCAAGGAATCTGTCGAAAAGCCATTTTGGAAGCATTATCATTAAATATAGCTCACATCTTTGTGGTTATCAAGAAACACTTGTTAACCAAAAGACTGCTGCCAACATTTGCATGATGGCTCCATCATGGGCTCCTCTCCATGGAGAATGACTCGGTTGCATCTCGATCAACGATACATCACAAATATAACGAGATAATGGAGGTAGACGTGCTGGTAGGGAGGAAATATGAGGTCAGACTCCCAAACGTGACTCGGATCGGTTTCTTCCACATTAACCTTGCGGTAATTGAGTTCTAATAATCATAGGTGTACAGGCGAGTAAATTGGAACGAAGCGTTCCATTTCTCAAGGCGTTTCCAACGCTTTTTCCATCCCGACCCGCAGACGTCTCTCCCGCCATGCTTGGCTTGGAGGTTCATTTGCAGCTGGAGGGAAGGGGACGGGGTAAATAGAAGAAAAGCGCTATTGCGTCTCCTCCCCGCCTGTTCTCAGATCCGCTCCCTCCTTCCAAACTCCATCCTGCTCCAGCTGTCTCCATCGCTGCCATCTCTCCCGGGGGTGCAGGAAGTGCCGTCCCATCAGCCAATCGGAGCAGCTGGTTCGTGGTAGGGGAAAAATGGGGCGTTGTGGAAACAGCTGCCTCAGACAGACAGCTGAGGAGCCTGATTGCTCCCCAAACAAATGGTTTGTTCCCAGCATGCAACCAGATCCAAGTCCCCGTCCTGCCACGGACCGAGGGTTCATCGCCCGGTTTGGCTTCTTTCTTGAGTTTTATCAGTCTTGTGTAGCCAGAGTTTTGTCTTTCAACAAAGTCTTATGCACCTTACAGCTTATTCTGACCAAGAAATACTAGCTTGGACAGAAAGAGATCGTCGGAGTGACCAAACATCTAATTTTATCTAATTTGATGCTACTAATCTTCACCTTCAGCTTAAGGGAATTTTAAGACCTGTAGGTTGTTTGTACTTGTTGCAAAATGGACAAAATTCTTACGAAGTTGCATTTTTTTCCTTGATTTGATTTGCTTTTACAGAGCAGCATTTAAAAACAGACCAAACATTTATTTTTTATGAGTCACATGTGAGAAAACTGTCTCCTTATTGGTTAGAATGTTTTTGAGGTCGGTAAGATTTTTAAAAATGTTTACAATTTAAAATAACTAGTTTCTATTTGAATATATTCTAAAATGTAATTTATTCCTGTGATAAAAGCTGAATTTTCAGCATCATTACTCCAGTCTTCATTCGTAGATCTTTGACAGAGTCTTACATTCTTCAAACTTAATTTGCTGTAAAGTTGCTTTGCAACGATTTGTATCGTGAAAAGTGCTATACAAATAAACTTGAATTGAATTGAATTGAATTCAGTATCACATGATCCTTCAGAAATCATTGTAATATGCTGATTTGCTGCTCAAGAAACATTGCTTATCATTAATGTTGAAAACAGTTGTGTTGCTTAATATTTTTGTGGAAACCATGATGATTAGTAATTTTATTACAGCTCTTATTTGAAATAGAAATCTTTTTTAACATCATAAATGTCACTTTTGATCAAATTGATGCATCCTTGTGGAATAAAATTAATTTCTAAAAAAAAAAAAAAAATGGGGCTATGTTTGAAACAATATTGCCGGACACCTTTTTTGACAGAAGATGCATTTTTGATTGCGCACAAGTCTTTTGTGGTTTGTACCTCTATTGTGATGATTACAATTGTATAAATCTAGAAACGAAGAGTGAAAAATTGCTGTTTTTTATAAACAATATGAAGCAGGATGCACAACACTTCCGTAGTATAATGCATTTCCAAGTGAAACAGAATATATATGCTTTCTTTTTTGTCACCATAATATCGTGTTTTTGTTTATAAGGTTGATTGGAATCCAAAATAAATAGCATAAAAGCTATTTATTTAGAATTAAAACAAGATACAGACTGGCCAATAACAAGAATTATCGATTTATATTGCAAAACTGCATGTGTGAAAAAACCCCTGTAGATCTTTGACAGAGTCTTACATTCTTAAAGTGGTCTTGCTTGTAGTCTCTCCCTTGAAATCCGATTTAATATTGACTCGAGAAGGCGTTAAGACCATAGAGCCAGACAATGGAGCAGAATTGTACTATTACCACTGCATTAATAATGTAGGCACAAAGATAAACACCACTGTGAACGAAGAGCGGGGACGCTGGAGGGTCAGAATCTCGTTTCCTCCTCATCTTCTCTGGAGCGGCTCTGACCCTTGAGGTCCGCGCAGGCTGCTAGATGCATCTCTCTCCCATCTCTTGGAGAGATTATCAAACTCTTAAGGGCCGCTCACTTTCCCGGCATCTTGGTGAGATCTCATTCCATTTGAGAACAATCCAGAAGACTTCAAATCGAGAAAGGTAGCCTCAGCTGATGCTTCAAAATTGACATTATTTACTTCCTTAATAAATGTTCCAGGTGTTATTGTGTGCAATTCATCAGTTTAACCAATTCCCATTGGATGAAATGTGCCACCCTACTACATTTTGTCTGGTTGAATATCCTGCTTCACTCATGAATATGTCATGTTATGGATGTGTGGGAATATATATGCGTTTAATATTTTCAGTCTTTATTCTTCTCATACTGTGTAACAACATGAAATTCATGGTCCAATATAGTCGTAAAATTTTGAATGTATTTGGCTGACTTTAAAAGAACAAAGTTGTGTGAATCTTAAATTAAAAAGTAGTAATTGTTTTCCACATCAGTTTTAAGTGGTTTTTTTTTGTGTGTGTGTGTTTTTGTCATTTTTATTATGATTTTTTTTTTAATTATATTATTAATTATAA
This sequence comes from Sinocyclocheilus rhinocerous, assembly GCF_001515625.1. NCBI lineage: Eukaryota > Metazoa > Chordata > Actinopteri > Cypriniformes > Cyprinidae > Sinocyclocheilus > Sinocyclocheilus rhinocerous. The sequence continues at coordinate 1,078,534 of NW_015639507.1, forward strand.
TGTATGTAAATCGTTTGTATATATATATATATATATATATATATATAAATACAATTTTTATTTTGGTGTTATTTCATCTAACATTTATATTTTCATTTATTTCATCTTTATTTCAAGCAACCAAAATGTTTTCTTTTTAACAATAGCCATCAACTTTTCTCTCCTGCTGACCTGATAAATAAAATAATTTCTTTCTGAATATTCAGTTTCAAATGTAGATCCATCATGTTATGCAAGATTGCATGTGAAGTTTCATGTTTTGTTTTTTTTTATTTATAAATATATAATTTTTACACTTTTTTTCACTAGATGTATTAAATTTAAAAGACCACAGAAAAGGAAACAAACCACAGATGCCCAAATTAAGATTAAATATATTTTGTTATTATACATTCTTGATTATGCATGAAATTAATGAAAAACAAACAGTTCATATTGTAGGATTAGACTAAAGCCCTGTTTGGATGGGACTAGTTTTCCCTCAGGAGGTCAGGTGCATGTGTGTTTCACAGAATTAGTATTTTTATTATTGTTTTTAATCCCTTCCGAATCTAACATGTCTTGTTTTTTCACTCAGTCGTCCTCTGAGAAATCGAATCCATCTAGATAGGCCGATCGGTGATTATGATGGTATATTATTTATCCTTCTCCTCGTTTGTTTTGACCTTTTACACTATATTTCGCTTTATAGATTTGCACCAAATTTCTGGGTAAAATAGTTGTTGGTGATTAAAGTGAATCAATAAGGAGCGCCTGATCACTGTAGTAGCAGCGTGATCTGTATAATAAGTTACATTAGTCGTATTTCAATGGGTTTCATGATGCTCACATCAGACTCTAGTGCTTTTGAATGAGAGATGCGAACGTCAAGAGCAAATCCATACCGTCATTGCAGTGGATGTTGAGCTGGTTTATCTGTTCTGTAAACTCGTTCTCCTCTATCGTCTCTGTTCGTGGCACGGAAAGTGAGAAACGCCTCTTGAAGTTCTTCATCTTATTCATGTCGCTGGACCAGAAGTCCTGCGGAGGATGCAAGAACAGTTTGAGTTAATGTGTTATTTATGAACATGAGAAGATGACATTTGTTTCATTGTGCTCTTAGATGAAAGCTGTCGTGATATTATTGGGCTCTCTTGTGTTTTTGTCTTTTAGAATCTAGTTGAAGAATCTGAGATTAAATGTTTGCAACTTTTTAGAGAGATTTGCCTCTGTTCTGGCATCGCTGGCTGCTTTTAGGCTACGCTCTGTCAGGGTGCCAGGTTTGGTGTTGGTTACAAAAAAACTCCAATATATCAAGACTGCAATCAAGAGTCAGAGCTCTCAGTTTAAACTCGAATATTTCTCATGAAATTCCTCCTAGAACAAATTATCTGAGCTGCTCATTTCTAGAAAAGTCATTTTCTAGAACTATACCAGGGGTTGGCAACCTTTTTGACATGAAGTGCCCTTTTTGGACATGAAATGCTCCCACCCCCTTTTTATATAATTATACAGTACATAATCATTTTTACATTTTCAGATTAAAATCTGTATTTGATTGTTATACAAAAAGTGCAGAATCCTAAACATTTCTGAAGCATTTTTCTATAAATTGTTTTTTAAACATTTCAAAATCCTAAAAGTTTGTTTATTTTAATGTTTAAATTAGACTTTGAATATCAGATTTACAGTGTGACCCTACTGAACACCACTGTATGTGTGTGTGAACGTTGTTGTTCAGTTTTCCCTATTGCTCGCGTGCCATAGGTTGCCGACCCCTGCTCTATACTCCTAAGGTCAGCTATTGACTCATTTGCGTCTGTTTTTATCTCCCCCAAGGAGTTCTTTTGGAGAACAATCTGAGACTTTATGATTCATGAGCTGTAAAAGAGAAACCTCTGAGCAATACATTTTTCTCAGGGTTGATCTACTACACCATCAAAACAGATTCATATCTGTCCTAGGGGTGTGCGATATTGACAAAAATAATCTCAGTATTTTTAGGGAATTTGTCAATAATGATAATTAAACAGTATTTTGCTGAGTGTGTTTTTGTGCTGGTTACTTTGGCTGGTTTAGGCCTGTCATGGATAAATAAATTTGACAATAAAACCGCCAGTAGGTGGCAACAAGTCCATGACTTAATGAGTGATTCATTGAATCATTCTTCAAATGATTCTTTCAAAACGGCTGATTCATTTAGAAATCAAGCAAGTGGGTGGCTGCGTCTGAAACCGCATACTCACTGAGTAGGTACTTAATTTCAAAAAGTACTTACTTATCGAGTGCTAAATTCGCCAAATTCATGCATTACGTCATTGGAAAGGTCACACGCAGTTAGCTCTTCGTCTGAGTACTCCGGTTCAAAAAGGTAGGGTAGGGCAAAAAACTCCATCTCATTTTCTTCAAAAAACTTCAAAATCATCCAACATTGTTGTTTTACCTTTTTTTTGTAATTGGCATTTGATTTTCTTTGCACGTTCACTTTGTAAACACTGGGTCGGTACTTCCACCTACGTCACGCGTGACCTTTCCAATGTGACTACGCAATATGTGAAGTCCAGCTAGTGCAAGACGAGCATCTGTGGTTAAAAAGTATATCAATTTTTCTTTTTTTAAGAAAATGACCAAGGCAAGTAGGCATATTCGGATGCAACTTAAGTATACACGCGTCCAAATCTCGCAATAATTAGTGCACCGCGCAGGTAATTCTTGCCTACTCTCTTATGAATACTAAGGATTCGTACATATTAGTTCGCCTACTGCTTTTTGCCTACTATATTGTAGGGAAGTATGTGATTTCGGAGGCAGCGACTGCCTTTATGAATGAATCATTGACAGACATTATTGTGTCTAAAATTACCTCAATATTAACTTCTTGTTTGTTGAGCTGTTGTATAACATCAATCTCATTTGTGATCATGCTCCTGTGCTGATATTCGGAAAAAAAGACACTCTTGCTTGTGTGATATTACTAAAGTATATCATATTTTTTGCTTATATAACTTGAATTAGGCTATATTGTCATTTTAACTGCATTCTAATATGGTTAATCATGCAGTGAATGCTTTTGGACTCAAGATGTGTACGTGTGTGTGTGTGTGTGTGTGTGTGTGTGTGTTTTGTGCAAAATGAGTGACATACTACTCAATAATATCAGCTCACACATCGTTAAAACAACAATTATCGTATACGATAAATATTACACATCCCTATGTCCAACATCAGTGCTTTCTAAAGAGGCGCAAGACACCTTGATTAACATTTAAAAATGACCAGTATGAAAAAATGTACTATAATACTCTTCAAAAGTGTACATTATGTTATAAGGGATTTAATAGGTTTCTAATAATATAAAATTTCTCCACAGCTGAAGTTCAGCTCAGTCTCACTAGAGCTTATCAAAATCTCTCGCATTCTCTTCTTTTACCCTCCTGCGTTACCAGGCAGAGCGGTTGCTAAGAGTTCCAGTGCTGTTAGTTTAATTCCGTGTGTGAGATCGTGCTGTGTGCTTTACTAATTATTTTGAAAGTGGGAGACTAGCCAGTACTCCCATTGCCAATTAGCATCAGCTATACCCCCAAAATAACTGCGTCTCAGAGCGACATTGTTTCTCAAATGACTCTGAAACAAAAAATAATAAAATAAATACTAATAGTGCTAAAAAACTTCCCTTTTCAGCTGTGGTGGTGGTTTTTTCCCCCCTCCTCTCAAACTTGTTTTCTGCCTCGCATTCTCACCCTCTCTTTGATTATAGTGTTGTTTGTTGTTATAGTTGTTTTTGCTAGGGATAATGATTTAGTCTTCCTGTCTTTGAATCATGACTCTCATAAGACAATAATTGCTCCATGCAGTCCAATCATAGGGCTGATGAAACACAGACCAGCGTCTGTCTGAATAATCTCATCATCTACATCGTATTTATGGATAGTTACTGGTTCTAGCATGGAACAACGTTTATCGCAATCTTTTGTTTTGGTTGTGAACTAAACTCGTTGGGTTTTTGAACAAATCTTTTACATTTTATATATATTTAGAATTTTATCTAAATAAAATATCATTATACTGTATATACTGTGTGTACATATATATATATATATATATATATATATACTACTTAACACTTTTAATTTGATCTATTTTGTTTACATTTGTATTTATATATTAACAATAATTTAATATATGAATATTTTATATATTACAAATCTTTTAAAATATGTGTATATATGCCTATCATTTACAGTATATATTTACTTTTTTATATAAATATATGGCTGTTAATTGAGGTAAATGAATGCTGTGTCATTGACTAGAAGGTTACATGCTAACCAGCAATTAATTTAACCTCATGTGTGCCACCAACAGGTTACTGAATGAGTCTTTTTGGAAGAAAAATCAAGCTATTATTGTCACTGAGATGAGTCTAAAACTGTCAGATTAAAAGGGCAGAATATTAACATGATTTTTAAAGATCTCAGTATCTTATAGTTTCCTAGCATTAATCACACACAGTGGAAATATTTTATTGATATTCTCTCCCGCTTCCGTATTCACTCTGATTGAATCCAAAATCTCTTCCAAGTGTAATTACGTCCCGAACTCCAGGGACCCTCCAAAGATGTGAGGGTGTCTTAAGCAGATGTTAACCAAATCATCCGGAGAGGTGACCTTATATTCTCTGTCAAACTTTCTGTGGTGGCTGGTTTTTCTTTCTGTAATTTATTCTAATTCTTATTCCAAAGGAGAATTTCATCTCTGTAATGCTATTGCTGATAAAACTGAGTTTGCATTTGTCTGACTTTACTAATGTGCTGCCAACTTACTGACTCCCAAAGATGCCTCATGTGCTTCAACTAATTTACAGCCTTCTCGTCTCATTCGACCGACCCCGTCCATCATCCACCGCCTCGCTGCCTTTTGCATTTCGTGCCTCAGTTCCGCAGGGATCGCGGTGACTCAAAATAGAGCCACCTATCCTCCACCGCGATGCCATCTCCTCCAGACGCGTCTGAAGAAGCTGAAGGGATTCTCAGCGTGACTCATTCGGCACTCTGTACTCACTACGCTCCGCGGGGACGTGACTTCTCTTTGACAGGGAATCTATTAATAAGGTGCTTTTGGTTTGGTCGGTGGGCTGGTGGCATATGGAGGCTGACGGACTCTGTGTTCCTGGAGTGGGCCGCTTTCTGTTGAGACGCCGCAGACCCCAGAGGGGTTTACAGGAGCTGCACATGCTAAAGTCATTGTGGAATAAGTAATGATGGAGAGCCGTGCAGCAGCCAGACACACTGAATTTGTCAAGGGTTTGTTGGATATATTTAAAGGGGTCATATGATGCGATTTCATTTTTTCCTTTCTGTCAGCTTACTGTAGAGCTGGAAGTCAAGTATTACTATTACTTTTGTTGCTTATAACAATAACTTAAATTAACAATTAACCATCTTGCACTTTGATCTGGCCCTAATTCATGAGAAATACTTTAAATAATAATAATAAAAAAATGAATGAATGAAATGAAAAATGAGAGATGGTGGAGCTGCTAGGCAGTTTTCAGTGTGGAATGTTGCTAGGGTGTTCTGAGTCTTGTTTAGCCCGTTGCTATGTGGTTGCTCAGATGATCTGAGTCTGGAATGTTGCTATGCAGTTGCTCGGCTGTTTTAAGTGCTGTTTAGAATGTTGCTATGGCGTTTCTAAGGTGTTTTGAGTCTTGTTGAGAATTTTGCTAAGTTGTTTTGAGCCTGGAATGTTACTGTACAGTTGCTAGGATCTTCTGGGTCTTGTTTACATGTTGCTATGCAGTCGCTAGGGAGTTCTGAGTCTAGTTTAGCATGTTGCTATGTGGTTGCTAGGGTGCTCTGAGTCTGGAATGTTGCTGGGCTGTTTTGAGTGTTGTTTAGAATGTTGCTATGCAGTTAATATTGTGTTCTGAGCCTTGTTTAGAATAGTGTTTTGAGTCTCGTTAAGACTGTTGCTATGCAGTTTCTAGGCTGTTCTGAGTCTTGTGTAACATGTTGCTATACTAGGGTGTTCTGAGTGTAGTTTAGAATGTTGCGATGCAGTTGCTAGGGTGTTTTGAGTGTTTAGAATGTTGCTATGCAGTTAATATTGTGTTCTGAGCCTTGTTTAGAATAGTGTTTTGAGTCTCGTTAAGACTGTTGCTATGCAGTTTCTAGGGTGTTCTGAGTGTAGTTTAGAATGTTGCGATGCAGTTGCTAGGGTGTTTTGAGTGTGCTATGTTGTTGCTATTTTTCTGAGTGTAGTTTAGAATGTAGGTCTGCAGCACACTAGATTGTTGCTATGCAGTTGGGAGGGTGTTCTGAATCTCGTTTAGAATGTTGCTACACGGTTGCTAGGATGTGTTGAGTGGTTGCTAAGTGCTTAGGTGCTTGTAATAGCCAAAGTCAAGTTTAATAGCTAGTTTTTAAATGTAGTGATGGTCTGTTACTGGCACTAGCTGGTTAAGCTGCTTGTTGCTTTATGTAAACCAGTGTGATCTGCCAGAACTAGCATGATTTGGTACACCAAACATCTTATAGTGGTAAACAGCAGTATGTTAAAGCTGGTTACATCTCACAGCTTCTGTAACAGCACTCAAGATGTTTGATGTGTGGATTTCATGTTCATGTAATCATCTGTAACGGCATTCATTAACGTTTCATCTAGATGTCATATAAACCAGCAGATTATGATTGCTGGGCTCAAATTGCTCATAATCTGCTAGAGTAACAGTCAGTCAGCTGTTTTGTTCTGTGGCTGAAGCTTTTAATTGGTGATATGGATGTGGGCTCAATACCATCGTCAGAATTAAAACACAATTAACATGATTGTCCATTCATTTTCACCAGACTGATTTTACTAAAGTCAGGCCAGCAGTATAGCAAAAATGTGTGGTAAATGTTTTCAAAAGCTCCCATTATAATCTATTGTATTATCTGTATTATTTAATTTTCTGGTAGGTGGTGCATTTATATTTATAATTTAATAATAATATAATAATTAATATATATATATAGTATACAGTATATGTTTCATTTAGAGGTGTGTGATATTTATTGTTTATGATAATACCATAATTATTTAACAATGTGCAAGCTGACATTATCAAGTCTTTTGAGTATATGCAAAAAAAAACACAAAAAAAAACCTGTTGAGAGTTCAAAAGCATTTACTGCGTGATGAAGCCTATTAGAACATAGTTAATGCCCCTATTGTTTTTATAAGATATGATATAGTTAAGTAATCACACAAGTAAGAGTGGCGTTTTCCCGAATATCAGCACATGCGCAAGATCACAAATGTCGTATTGATTTTAAACAACAGTTCAACAAATAAGTTTATTGAGTGAGTTGCACTTTAGACACAATATTGTATGTTTTTCTGTTTCGAAAATAGTTCCAAACAAGTTCAGATCTGAACATTGGTGCATCTCAAAGAAACGCTGCTGTGTTTCGTTCCTGAATCAATCAATTTTGAATGAATCATTTGAGTCAGTGATTCAATGATCCATTCATAAAGACCTCACTTGCTTCATTTCTAAATGAATCAGCCATTTTGAACGAATCATTTGAATAAATGATTCAATGAATCACTCATTAAGACAGGGACTTGCCGCCACCTACTGGCAGTTTTAGTGTCATATTTATCTGTCCATGACAGGCCTATAAACCAGCCAAAGAACCAGTATAAAAACAAACAACTATAATTGTTTAATTATAGTTATACATTTTTTTTGTCATTTTTGTCAATATTGCACACCCTAGTTTCATTATATATAATTTAGATTTTATTCTCTTTACCTTTGTGTTAATTTTAAGCTTTAGATGCCTAAAGCCTTGGAGCAGGGAATACTTTTCTCATAAAGTTTCTTATTTTCTCTAATTATTAATTCCGTATGTTTATGTGACCTGAAGGCCTCTGGTGAATGAAATTAGTAAATTCCATGTGCACTCTTCAGTTTTTAACCACATTATTATTAATGAAAGTAGTATGAAATGCATTCATTATTATAATATAAGCTTCAGAAGGGCATGTTGTCCCATGTCACCCATGTTGTGGGTGACGTTTTGTCTAATCTGACCTTCGAGTTAGAATTATAATGACACATATAATATCAGAATCACACTCTATTGTCTTTTTAATCGCATTGTTCGTTCTCTCCTTCAGGTTGTTCAGTTACTCAATACATAATTTTCCCTCTATCGTGTCGATCTCTGCTTACATTCTCTGAACGAGTCAATGGTGGTCTTAATTTAGCTCTGCACTGATAGCAAAGCAGAACACTGCAGTCTGATCTGTACTGACCTCTGAATGAGTCTGTGGATGAACCAGTGAGGCACAGCTGTGTCCGCAAACCCTCCACCAAAAATCCCCTGCTGTCCTTGACTATCCCTCCCCATCTCCCGCCAGACGCCAAGATCAAAGATCACATTAACATTGGTGAGATGTGCAAAGGCACTGAATGTTTAACCTCTCTGTCTGTGTGCACTTGTTGTTTGCCACAAAACAAAGCACAAAAGGCAGGTAAAAGTAGACTTTTACATTTCCTATAGAAAATTTGAGTGCAAAATTCACCATGTAGGGGTGTGCAATATTTATTGTCTACGATAGTATCATGATTGATAACATCCAAAAACATTCACTGTGTGATTTATGAAACCAAAAAATATCCCTGTATGTTTTTTGTTTTTTATACTTATAAGATATATTATAGTTAAGCAATATCACACAAGCAAGAGTGACATTTTCCCAAATATTAGAGCGCGAGTATGATAACCCTAACTTCAAAAAATTATATATAAAATAACAGTTAAAAAAATAAGAAGCTAATATTGAGTGAGTTACATTTTAGACTCAACATTGTCTGATTTTTCTGTTTCGCCAACAAAAATAGTTCCAAATAAAGTTGGAGCAGAACTTTTGTGCATCTCAGAGCAACACTGCGGTCTTTCATTTCAAATGAATCTGTTTTTGAAGAAATTATATCAGTCAATGATTCAATAATCCATTCATAAAGAGAGCCACTTGCTTCCTTTCTAAATGAATCAGCCATTTTGAATGAATCGTTTGAATGAATGATTCAATGAATCACATTTATTAATCACTCATCAAGGGACTAGGCTGCCACCTACTGGCCGTTTTAGTGTCATATTTATTTATCAATGACGGGCCTAAACCAGTCAAGGTACCAGCATAAAAACACACTCAGCAAAATAGTAATTATCATTATCGAAAATTGTCAATATCGCACACCCCTTCCACCATGATGCTGGAGTGTTGCTCTGTGGTTGCTAGAAGCATTTTGAGTCTTTTTAAAGGGATAGTTCACCAAAAAAAAATGAAAATTGTCATCATTTACTCACCCTCAAGTTATTTAAAAGATGTTTGAATTTCTTTCAGCTGTTGAACACAAAGAAAGATATTTTGAAGAATGCTGGTAACCAAACAGTTGATGGTAGCCTCTGACTTTTAATGTGTGGGCAAAATACTATGGAAGTCAATGGCTATAGTTTGGTTACCAACATTCTTCAAGATGTCGTCTAGTATATATTTATTTTCCTTGGATGAACTATGCCTTTAAGCCTCTGTGATATTCTGGTCTCTGAATTATTTTTTTCCCGTCCGTCCGTCAAAGTTTAATATTGAGGCTTGAGCAATAGTAATAAAATTCCCTTTATAAAATAGTGCACAATTAGATCCACCTTTTTCTCTCCGATTTCACTCTTTCTTTCCAAAGCGGCTTAATTGCTCTTTGTCAGGAATGCATTCCAAAATCAGGATGCGCCCCATTTGTCTTCTTTACAGACTACAGATCTGGCTTTGCACGGACCAGAGAGCACACACTGGCACATTGTGCGCCCGGCCAAAAGGCAAATATCCATGCAGGTCTCATTCACAGCCCCGCATACAGAGCAAAAAGTGCAACCAGAACCCCTGCATGGCAAATCGCACCGAAAAACAAACCCTAATTTAGTTTTCCACAGACACTGTAGACTGGACACTCCGCGGGGTACGGCGGTTTTGATTGGGAACACGACTTCCCACATGAAAAGATGTGAGAAAATAATGAGAAGATTCTGATCTCTCTGACAGAGTTTGGCCGCCCCGTTCTGGCTCGCCATCATCAAATGGCATCTGCTCTCGTTCTTGTGCCAGATCAACTTGGCCCTCGGCTCTGAGCGGAAAAACCCATCATTTGGCAGTGGGACACCCTTGATGGTGCAACAGTGATGTCTCAAGCTGCTTTCTCTACGGTTGCGTGTCAGAATAATTCGCCTTTTTCTGTGTTCGTCCAAACTAGAGAGAAAACATAAAGGCGTTTTTGACTCATCTGCCTATTAGATTCCCACTCATGGCCACGAGTGACAGTCGGATGGCGTTTGATTCCAGGTTTGACCCCTTTTTGTTTCCCCAAAGAATCATCCAGCCGCAAGGTCATCGTCATGTGGCTAATGTTCAAAGAATGGAGCTCAAATCTAGTTAAAAGTCTGGTTTTTGAATGTTATGAAACTTTTCAGGCATTCACACACCCTGCAGAGATTGTTTGTGACATTAAAAACAATGGTTTTTCTCCCATCTGGCTTTGCTGCTGCAATTACAATACTGGAATTACTGCACAGATGTCCGTCCACCAAGTCCATTTATTGAACAATGAGAAAACAACATGACATTTGCCTCTGGCGAACACGGCTAAGCCCTCAAGCGGAGCCGCGTCAGTGCATTGTGGAGGCTGAGCACTGACGTACAGAGAGGGAAATCATTTCACCTACACTTTAATTGATACTTAGGCACCCATGGGTTGGCTTCATTCAATACCGCGGCTGCTCAAACGCTCGTTTTTGTCCAGGGAGAGAGCATGCAGAGAGGCTACGAGGAGATCTCGGTGGTGCTGAATAATATTGTGATTTGATTTGAAGGTGAAAAAGGATATCCTCGTCTCATGCACAATGAAATGACAGCTTGTTGCTTGTAATTGTACAGAGGAAATGTCACTGGTAATCAACAGTAGCGCTGAAGTTTTCAGCCTTTTGTGAAATACCAGCGGCTTGATTTGGAAAATGATGTATATGTTAGGATATGCATATTAAGATATTTCCTCCTCAGATTTCTTCCTCTGTTTCATTGTTATTATTGACTTTGGCTTGTTTACTGGGTTTGTAAGGCACTTTCCCCACAAATATAGAGAAATTTGCTTCTTTATGGCAAAATGTTTATTATTTTAATGTACTCTAATTTGATGTCTTTATCTGCTACCTGTTTGTCTCAATTTTTGCTCCTTGTGTGTGTTTTTTTAAACATATTCAAATATTTATTTTGTGTTAATTCTGGTGGTTGTGTCTTACATTTTTTTCTTTAAATCTGCAAATAAATGAAAAAAAAAATAATAGAGAAACTTTTTACATTTTGATGCACAATATATGAAGAGTTCATTTGCAAAAACCGAGAACTCTATTTTTTTTTTTTTTTCAGAAATCACGTTTTTTTTTAAATTGCGCATTCCAAGTAATATCAATCAAACTGCAGTTGGGTTGTTTTGATTAAGTAATAATAACTTAAACAAATACAGGTAATTTACAAAATTAAAGTTCATTGAAAGTACACTCTAAAAAATGCTGGGTTGAAAACATGTTTAGGGTTCAGATCGCGCTATATGTGGAGAATAGTGCACGACAATCAGCTCTTTTTTTTTAAGTGGCGTTTATCGGTTTTTGCAAATGAACTCTTCATATCTTATATATATTGATTATTTGGTGAAAAATAGTTTTTTAGTTTATTTCAATTCTTAGTTTAATTTAATTGTATATTGGCTGATACAGAATATTAAAATTTGCATGCTCATTTCTGCTAATTATTGCATTTTTAGATTTACCTTTAGATTTACCGTTACTAGCGCTCACTTTAATTTAATCTTAAATGAAGCAAACAATTTAGTAACAATAATAGTTGAATAATAAATAAAATAAACAATATTATAAAAATATTGTAATGTTATGATTTCTAAATTCACTTGTAAATAAAAAATAATTTTATTTATTTATTTATTTTGCACAAAATAGTATTGAATTTTAATATCACGGATTTATTGGTTAACAGCCATAACATCACAATATTAATAGCTTATCATTATCAGCCAGCATTCTGATATCAGTAATACATAATTTAGTTTTTTTTTTCTTCTTCTTTCTTTAAAATAACATTCACTGATGAATTGTGCACTTTAAGACCAGAATTTGTTTTTATGAAGAAAGTAGGATCATTTTTGATGCCATGTGGGATCAATATCAAATAGAAAGAAAAAGAATGTGATTCATGCGTTTGAAATATTTTGTGTTAAGATTTGCTCTGAACATATTGCAGCTTTTCTAGAAAGCAACTCATCCAGAAACAGTTATCATATTTTGTACGAACCCTTGACTCTCTCAATATGTGTCTGTCAAAAGATGACCTAGATCCTGTCAGACGCCCAGGGGATCGACTGAGTCATTCATCTGGAAGTGCACTCCTGTAATAATGTCATCTCAGGAGGAATAAAGGTGCTAGTCTAGTAAGAGGAAAAATCCAGGAATCCGGCGTTCATTGCGTCCAGAGTCGCTTGCATTGGCCTTCATACTCCCATACTGTTGCAACGATTTGTTGAGACATTGGTGATATAAGTCCTAAAACCATTTGGGCCTGAAATTGCAGGGCTGTTTTTAAAGCTGATTATAAAAAGCAACAGATAACGACACGTTTTACCTCCAGATTTGCCAATATTCTGTATAAAATGAGTGAAAACAATGGCCGTTTGGAGCAGCCGAGTAATTTAGCCTGGCAGTTGTTTGAATTAAATCAGTAAAGGGAGAAATGACTAACTAGGGATAGTATCTTGGGGAAAACACAGATCGCTCTCTTTCTCCTTATTGCTCTGTTTCAGTGCTAGTTTTGGGGAAGTCGTGAGCACACAGTGGAAGTGGAATAAACAGGACCGGTCAGGGGTCTAGACAGATTAATGAGGAGAAGAGTCCCCTTCACTGGCCCTTCGACACACTGGTCAGAGAAATAAAGGGCTGTTTTACTTTTGTTCTGGCATTGTAATGAATCATGATCTCTCACAGAGCTGTAGATAGTTTCTCTGTATTAAAAAAACAATAATGTCTCAGTCTCAGAGGCCTAGTGGGTAGAAATATGAGTGTGGAAATGGCCTGAGGAGAATTTGATTGTCCACAGGTGACTCCTTCATAGCTCATGGTACGTAATTTTCTCAGATAAGTATCCTTCTCACAGTTCTTTCTCCTAAAATTAACATAGACACGAATGATTGAATAGTTGATGCATATCAGGAGTACAGAACTATAAAATGAATGTGGATAGAAGATCAGTTTGTTTTGTCTTAGGAGAAATTGACTTTATATATTGAGACTTTAGATTGCAGACCTATCAAATCTGAGATATTGAAGATATTATTGAGAAATCTTTATGAAGGGGAGTTTCATATGGGATCATTGTTGACAGAATATAAAGCAATAAACTTTTATTTATTTATATTTGAAAAATGTTAGTTTTTATATTGAGTCTCTTGTTTATTTCATTTTATTTTTTTTGTTTGCTTTCATACTGAACCTCCCATTTCTATTTGATTTGATTTTATTTTACTTAATTTGATTTTATTATTTTTGGAAGGAATCATGCTTTGGTATTGAACCTATTTATTTTAAATTTTATTTACTTTATTTGTTTTATTTTATTATTTTATTTTGAAGAATTTAATAAGTATTTGCTTTCATATTGAACCTCCTATTTTATTTTATTTTATTATTATATGTTTTTTTTTCATTATTTTTGGGAAGGAATCAAGCTTTGATATTGAATCTCCTAATTATTATTATTATTTTATTTATTTTTTTTTGGAAAAAAACATTTTTTAGGTATTTGGTTTCATGTTAAACCTCCTATTTTATTTTATTTATTTCAGTATTTTATTTAATTTTTTCTAAGGAATAAATCTTTGATATTGAACCTCCTTTTTTATTTTATTTTATTTTAATTTATTTTGAATAATTTTAAAAGTATTTGCTTTCATATTGAAAGTCCTATTTAATTTTTTTGAAGAATCTGAGAATTATTTGCTTTCATATTGAACCTCCCATTTTATTTTTTATTTTATTTTAATTTATTTGATGAAGAATTAGATAAGAAATATTTTCTTTCATATCGAGCCTGCTGTTGTTGTCTAGAAGAAGCAAGTGAGATATTGAAAAGATGATTTGCCATTTGTGATTTCTTTCCCATGGGTGATTCCCATTTATTTAATTTATTTTGAATAATTTTAAAAGTATTTGCTTTCATATTGAAAGTCCTATTTAATTTTTTTGAAGAATTTGAGAATTATTTGCTTTCATATTGAACCTCCCATTTTATTTTTTATTTTATTTTCATTTATTTGATGAAGAATAAGATGAGAAATATTTTCTTTCATATCGAGCCTGCTGTTGTTGTCTAGAAGAAGCAAGTGAGATATTGAAAAGATGATTTGCCATTTGTGATTTCTTTCCCATGGGTGATTCCAAAGATAATTTTCTCATCCGTTTGCTAAAATATTTTTTTTATCTTTATAAAACATGTTAAAAACATAACATAATGCAATAAAGATTAATTTAACAACATAATATGCAACATAAAACCCTAATGAACATAACAGAAAAACTAAGAAACACATTTATTAAAAGAAACACATTTATTGAAAAAAAAAATCAAATGTCAGCTGTCATACAGTGAATGTCAATTTGCAAATTTTCTCTGTAAATTATAAGATGACTTGTTCCTTTTCACTTACACAAACTGTACATTTAACTGTATTTTACTGTAAAACTACACGTAATGTCTCAGATCTATTACAGTTTGACACCATATAGAGTAAGGGAACATTAACCAATTAACAGGTTTTTACCATAGAATTGACCATACCATATGAAATTACAATTATTTCTTACAGTGTATCCTTAGGCCCAGTTATAAGGTTGAATTTACTATAAGGGAGAACATTGCTTCTGAGCAACCATTTATATTGAGAGATTCTGTTATTTGGCGACTTAAATTCATTTGGTTCCTAAACGTTTCATTTTGGGCGTTCTAGTCATTTTATTATCTGGAGCCAACGGTTGATTGAATGCACTGTAACTGACCTCATACGGCGGCCCGTCCGGCCCCGACGGTTGTGAAATTGAGACATCCCCATTAAGACGGATGGCGATACCTCACACCCGTATCGCCCCGATACAATATTCCTGCTTGTCAAGCTGAAAATCGTGCGACTAAACTAAGACAAATAGCTTGCATGGACACGACGACCGCTTAATATTTGGCAAAGCTGAAAATGACATGACAGGAAGGGCCGTTTGTCATTGCCTTTGGCTTCACGGCATGTGTGGACATAGATAAAGATGCATATTACTTCGACTGCCACATTAGACTGTCTTTTTGGAAAGGAGCGAGCTGTGAAAGATGCATTAGTAATATTGTTAGTGCCGGAGTCATATAATTTTCCTTCATTTGCTCGTACGCTTTTCATTACATGAGTAAACACTTGACGTGGCTCCAAAGTGCACATAAATCTCAAGGAGGGAGTGATTATATATTTTTAGAAAGCCTACCAGCAGTAAATGCCTGCCGTTCCCCGTCCCATTTAGATGAAGCAATAAAGACAACCTTTTGTTTTCACTGTACGCATCGCTATGACCAGAGCCAGAGATGTCTTGTTGCACTACAAGAAGCTCTTTCTTTAGTTATGTAGATGCACAAACCAAAGAAATGTTCGGACGTCAAGCTAAAACAATGGCTCTAGTGTTCCTCTTTTTTTAAAAAGACAACAAAATCACAACCGCCAACTATCAGCTAAACATGTTTAAGTTGAGCTAGTGTTCGTTCAGCTGGCTCACAATTACATGAAAAGAAACCAAGCCTGGTGAGAAAGAACAAACTGTGATTTTTATCGAGACTACATGGCCATTTTGTTGCTCTTTAGACACATCCTGCTGTGACGATTGCTAGCAGTCCCTAGCTGTTATCAAAATTTTTAGCGGTCCATAAAAACAGCATTTTGCTTTTGTTCCATGTAAAGTCAGTATGTTGCCCTTTTAATGAGTAAAAACTGGATTCACTTGAAATGTTGGGCAACATTCTTGTTGAAGACCTTCCTTTATTTACTGCAAACAGCAGGCTAGCTACTGTAAACGTTACTGGGAACGAGCTTGGATGAGGCACACATGAGCGTTAGTGCTTTTGCTAAGCTCTCTCTCTTACTACTTTTATGTAACCTGTCTATCTCTGATTGCTTTATGATCAGTTGTTGCTTTTTCACAGCTCAGGAGACTTAATAGGCTTTTGGGCAATGTTTGATGCATCTGTGTTTCTCCTCAAATTACTTAGTCATGCTTTAATGGCAATAATTTGTCTTTTTTAAAGGCTAAAGCTATAAACAAAAACATATGTGAAAATTACCTTAGTTTGAATATTTGAGTTTATATTGAGATCGTTGACTTGATTTCAGACTTCTGAAACCAGGAGATGTATGATTACTGTTTATTAATTTTTTTTATATTTTAGATTATTTTTTATATAATTGTATAAACATTTATTGTTTTGTAGATTTTATTGCAAGAGAGTTTATAGAGTTTATATTGAGATTGACTTAATTTCGGACTTCTGGTGACGTGTGATTACTATAAATAATGTTTTTGATATTATGTAATCTTGGTAATTTTATATTATATCATATTTTTTATCTTGGAGAATTTAATAGATGTTTGAGTTTATATTGAGATAACTGACTTTTGATCGTACACTTCTGAAACAATATGAAGTGTGATTATTGTATATACAATTTTTATTTGAAATATATTAATTTTGTGGATTAAGAAAAATTTGTGTTGCCAAAATTTGATATGTTTGAGTTTGTGTTGTCTTCTCTGACTTTTGATCGCAGACTTCTGAAACTATTGGAGACGTGTATATGCTGTATATTATACATGTTATATTAAAATATATTTAAAATATATTGAGACCTCTTTTGACTGCAGATTTTGGTATCTTGGCAAATCTGAGCATAGTGTGAGATATTACAGAGATCTAAATCTCTATAGAAGATGTGTGCTTTTGTGGAGCTTTTGGGATGAGAAATATTTGTGAAGAAAGAGACAAATGCAAGTGTCTCTATTTGATCTCAATGTTGCTCTAATTTGTGATTTTTCTATTCTATATGACCGTAACTAAATAATGAGTCTGTCACTGCTGAACAGAGTCTGTATAAGCAACAGCACAGATAATAAAGCCATACAGCTAAATGACTAGCCACATGTGAAATATGGTTTTCTGTGCAGGATTTAACACGTCAGTATGTGAAAGGAACCGGTCCCATGCTGGTTTGCTAGACGCTGCACAGAAGTTATGACCCATAAATGGCCCCAACGAGAGATGATTTATAGAAATAAAAGTGTGTTGACAGGCTAACTACCTCAGAGCTGGTGGGTGACTAGCTCTGTTTGCACTGTGGGTGGCACATCCTCACCCTGATAAGACTGATCTGAGAAAAGTTGTTTTTCTTTAAAATGCCAAAATGAAGGGGTTAAATGACCACAAACAGGCACGTGGAACACATGCGGGACTTTACAGTGACTAACATGTATTACAGGTCTTATGCGTCAACCCACCGTGATATGAGTCATCCCACATTCCAGGGGTCACTTTAAATGATTCAGATGTAAAGAAATTGAGTCATTATTGAAACCAATATGAAATGAAAATGTAAAACCTTTCCAGAACTTCAGGTGCTAAACATGCACTGCCAGAAAAAAAGGTACAAAAGCTGTCACTGGGGCAGTATCTTTTCCAAAGGTACTAATATGTACCATTTAGGTACCTTATATTAGGTACTAATATATTGTTTTAGAGGTAAATAAGGTACATTTTGATATTCGGAAATATTTTTCGAGTCCCAAAGGTTTGAGTCCAAGTCAAGTCAGAGTAAAAATGCATCCAAGTCTGTGACAAGTCCAAGTCCACTAGAAGTTGTACTCGAGACGGAGTACCCCAACTCTAACAATTGCTACACTGTTCTTCTAAGTGTTTTTTTGTTTTGTTTTTGCTATGTGGTTGCCAGGCTGTTCTGAGTGTTTTTATTGTGTTGCTATGCAGTTGCTAGGCTGTTCTGAGTGTTTTATGTTGCTATGCAATTGCTACACTGTTCTGGGTGTTTTTTATTGTGTTGCTATGCAATTGCTACACTGTTCTGAGTGTTTTTATTGTGTTGCTATGTGGTTGCTAAGCTGTTCTGAGTGTTTTTATTTTGTTATGCTGCTCTAAATGTATTTTTTTTATTGTGTTGCTGTGCAGTTGCTATGCTGTTCTGAGTATTTGTATTGTGTTTTTATGTGGTTGCCAGGTTGTTCTTAGTGGTTTGTGTGTTGCTATGCAGTTGCTAGGCTTTTCTGAGTTTTTTTTTTTGTTGCTATGCAATTGCTACACTGTTCTGAGTGTTTTTTTTTATTGTGTTTCTATGTTGTTGCTAGGCTGTTCTGAGTGTTTTTATTGTGTTGCTATGCAGTTACTAGGCTGTTCTGAGTGTTTTATGTTGTTATGCAATTGCTACACTGTTCTGAGTGTTTTATGTTGCTATGCAATTGCTACACTGTTCTGAGTGTTTTTTTTATTGTGTTTTTGTGGTTGCTATGTTGTTCTTAGTGGTTTGTGTGTTGCTATGCAGTTGCTTGGCTGTTCTGAGTGTGTTATGTTGCTATGCAATTGCTACACTGTTCTGAGTGTTTTTTATTTTGTTTCTATGTGGTTGCTTTGTTGTTCTTAGTGGTTTGTGTGTTGCTATGCAGTTGCTAGGCTGTTCTGAGTGTTTTATGTTGCTATGCAATTGCTACACTGTTCTGAGTGTTTTTTATCGTGTTGCTTTGTGGTTGCTAAGCTGTTTTGAGTGTTTTTATTGTGTTGTTATGCTGCTCTAAATGTATTTTTTTTATTGTGTTGCTGTGCGGTTGCTATGCTGTTCTGACTATTTTTATTGTGTTTTTATGTGGTTGCCAGGTTGTTCTTAGTGGTTTGTGTGTTGCTATGCAGTTGCTAGGCTGTTCTGAGTGTTTTTTTAGTCTGTTGCTGTGCGGTTGTTAGCGAATTTTAAATGGTTTAAGTGTGTGGGTTTAATTGCGTTTCTAGACTTTGTATGATTGTGTTTTTATTTTATAGGGTGTTCTGATTGGTGTTCAGTGTGTTGCTGTGTGGTTGCTAGGGCATTCTGAGTGGTTTGAGTGTGTTGCTGTGCTGTCGTTAGTGTGTTCTGAATGGTTTTTAATGTATTATTGAATGGTTTCTAGGTTATTCTTACTAATGAATCGCTCTGTAATAGGGTGTTAAGAGTGAATTTTATTGTGTTGCTGTGCAGTCTCTATAAATTTTTGTGTCTTTTTTGTTACTGTGAAGATATTAAAGTGTTGTAGGTGGTTTTAGTGTGTTGCTTGACAGTTGCTGTGGTGTTCTAAGTTTTTTTTTTATTATATATATTTGACTTGGCAAATATCATTAATAAGTCTATACTGTACATCAGATCATTCCTTTTATTTGAAAACTTCTGCAACAAAAGTAGCTCTGACATTCTACAGACAGACATGGTATAAGCTTAAGTATATATGCATATATAGCCTGAGCTAAAATACACAGTACACAATAGATAACCTTTCCCCGTAGTAATTAAAAAAACACTGAATGGACAACCCGTGTCTCTCAGTGCCATATGCCGTGTAATAAAGAACTGTAGCAGTCGTGGGTTAAATTTATGAGGGTCTAATTACTTGTCTAGTTAGCAGGCCATTCATCTCCTGTAATCACTCACAGATTTATAGTGATGTCATCAGAGCTCTGAAACCACACTCGATCAATAAGCACTCAGTCCTATAAGTTATTTCTAGTAAATCAATGGGTGCCCTATAGAGACCTTAAACAGCATAATTAGTCTGTGCAGGTCTCTTTTTCTCTCACTCTTTCTCTCAGTGACTATTCAGGGTGCGAGTTATAAAAGGCAGAAACCGAAGGCAAGGTCGGAAGTTTATTTATGTTTACAATACATTATTATATTAAATACTTATAATTTTACATATAGGCTAGTTTTGACAGTGGTTTCAGTCTATAGCTGTTAGGGTCGGTTTTGTCCATTTTTTTCAGCGCTTTGTATTTAAAAGTATAGTATCAAAATGATCACTGATTGTAATCTAGCTGTGCTTGGTGCACCAAAAGACAATTTAGGTTGTGTGAAATTCCTTTGTGAAAGTCATTATATAATTTGCACACTCTGATTGTATTTCTACAATAGAGCACGTGTCTCTCTGTGAATGTAATTAGTTGAGTCTTAATTACTCATTATGTCAATTGCACATGATTTTAAGTACTTAAGCTTGCATATCAACATGCAATTTGCTGATTAGGGCAAACAAGGGCTGGGTGGTGTGAGGATATGTATCACGTGGTAGAGATATACAGACTGGTAGAGATTCTGCTTTATGTTATTTACATGCGAGAGCGACAGCGAATCATGGAGTCCGTGTGAAATATACAGGCAGGACTTGTCCCATTCAGAGTTTAGATATAAGTTTGGTCGTTGAGCAAAACTGCCACTTGCCTCATTAATATAAAAATGCCTCATTCAATCAGAATCAGAGCAATACATTTTGTAATATTTGTTTAATATTGATATTTTTACTTAATTGTTATATAATTTCGCTAAAGATAGCGAAAGGGCAGATGGTGAAGAGGTTGAACAGATAGCTGTGCGCCGCCCCGAGGCCTGTACCCTGGTGTCCATGTTGGGTCGACCTCGTTCTCATCTTCCTGTCGCCATCAAAGCACAGCAGCTCTTTTGACTAACAAGAATCACCCACAAAATACGGGGAGGTGTTTGTGCATATTCATTCTCCCCTTGTGTTATTTCTATGCGGACAGGGAATTTTGTGTCATTTCCATTTCAAAGCCGGAGAAGAAAGGCAAAGAGCGCTTCTTTATAATCACAGGGCTCTGAAATTGTATCCCAGCTTGGATACAAACAACGGGGACATTCTCGAAGGCACTTTTGTTGTTTCCTGATACTTTGCTCACTTACACCGAGCCATTAACATCACCGGATCCAAGCACATGATATATGATACGTTTTGCTTAGGACATTTTTGTGCGTCACTGAACCTTCAATTGCCTTCTCAAGGTACGGCTTCACAGTCGAGGAAGGAAATTAACTGAGTTAGAATACCAACAAAGCACAATTGCTCCTTCTGAATACACAATTTAGCTTTGAGAGAAAATGCTGGCTTTCTAGACTGAGGTGATAATATCTGTCATATTCATATCATATAAAGGAACTCATAAACTTACATAATGCCATTGTCTTCACCACATCACAGGTTTGTCCTCATATTCTCTCTGGCTATTAAATGAAGGTTATCTTCCACACGTGGAATAAAGTTTGTGGAACAAATTATGAGGAAACTGACTGGTCAACATGAGTAATTGATAAAAATAACCATTTCTATAATTGTTTCAACTGGTTTTCCACTCAGAGTAAGGAACACACACACACATAAAGGTTTCTTTATGTCTCAATTGTTTCTTCTAGACAGTATCTAGATGAAATAGAGACTTTTGCTATTGCTTTGCACTCATGTGTCACTTGAATTTCAAAAAAGGTCTCAAATTTGTCAAGATACCAATGTTTTGTTCTACAAAAACTGAATGATCTGAGCTGTACTATTCACATTCATTTTACAACACAGTACTCTTATGAATTAAAAATCATCATACTTGTGAATTTTATTTCAAATGTAATTTCTCCAAAAGCATTTTAGAAAAAGATGCTACTCTTTTAAGTATTATTTTAACTTTTTCATGAAAGTAATTTTCCCTCAATCAAACGCAAACATGATTTGCATCTTTCCACATGCCCTCACTGGATCATCTTCAGAGCTTTTCAAGACCTTCAAATCTGAAAGTTGTGCAAGTTGCTTGTGAATTCATGCTTTCTCTGTTGACAGAAGACCAAATCACGGTGTACTAAAGTTTTAAAGTTTCACAAATAACTTTTTACTCTCTTCTTCTGTAGGAAACCATCACGTAAGATCCATAAACCAAAACACTTATCTGCAGACCTTCATCAACAACTTTTTACTCTCATAAACACCATAATGGCAACTTAAGAACTCTATAGAGCCCAAAACGGTCCTTGATAGGCTTTATTTTTAAGAGTGCAGCCACATCCAGTGGGCTGTTTGACTTCAAGATGCAGGACTCGTTTATTAATAGCTCCTTTCTGCACTAATGAGTCACTGCCAGCCGCCTATTGTGGCTTCACACTGGTCCTGCTTCACGCTAATGTTATTGACCGACTCTATTTGTGCATTCGAGTGGTGTGCGTACTGTCAGATAGGCTGCAATAAGCAGGCGTGTTATGTAAACATTGTAATGTGTCACTTTAAAGCATCTCGCCGCTCTCAGGACGCTCTCCACAAATGTATAGTCCCGGCCGTACACGCAGCCGTGAATCATGTGTGCATCAAAGCCCACGCCGCTGAACACACATGACCCCGAAGCCACATATATTGCGTCAGCACACATCAGTGTGTGGGTTTAGAAAGATGAGCGAAACCTGAATGGAAAGAGCGTTTATGGCGTTATTCCAGTGCTAGATGTACTGTAGATGTACAGGGTTTCAGCTTCAGTCTATATCTAAACAACAACACGGTCAGGATCATCTCAAGCATGTCATAAAGTCAGAACAGTTCATGTCACAACACAGACACGGTTGCATACTCACAGGAGTGGTTGGAGTCTGCAGGAGGCAAACAGTAGACCGTCTCTACTCTACTCTTCCTTCAGTGTGAAAGGGAGGAGGGTGGCCTCCAGGTCTGGAGGCAGTCAGCGCACCACCAGACAGATAATCCAAAACTGGAGGTGTCTTATTTAGTCTGCAGCACGCATTGCATGCATGCATGCAGTAGAGAGAGGCACAGGCGTTTATCTTGCATCCCTTTCCGCGCTCCCTCCTACTTCTGCTCATGAGAGACAGGAGGAGATGCGGGAAAACAGAGAAAATAAATAAAAAAATAAAAACATACAGGAAGCAAATGTGTCTCTCTGAAGGATTTTATAATCATGCTGGGTCTCCACCCCCACTTGGCTGTCTCTCCTCCCCTATTGTTATAGCAACGGCCAATCAGAGCGCTTCATCACACAAGTCCTCTCTGCCTGCTGAGAGACTGTGATTCTTTCACACCGGAGCTTGTTCAATATGGCTGTGGACCAATAGTGTGTGTGTGTGTGTGTGTTGTGGATGCTGTTAATTAACTGATCTGTCTACTGGAAGGTTAAACTGTTTCTCGCTATATTTCTCAGCTGTCAAACCTGTAGTGTTTTTTTTTTTTGTCTGCTTTTTGGTTTTTTT
>NW_015639507.1:1102008-1103128 GCF_001515625.1 Sinocyclocheilus rhinocerous
TCAGCTGTCAAACCTGTAGTGTTTTTTTTCTTTTGTCTGCTTTGTGGTTTACTTTCTTCACATGACCCACCGTTATTAGTGTGTGCTTTGAAGAAAGATGTCAAACACGTCGACGTAGACTAATTAGGGGACCGCTTTGCAAAAATGCAGGTTTTCACTGGCTAGTCAGTTGTTGGTTTAGCTCAGTTGAGAAGTGCTCTGTCTAAAAGACTTCATTAGAGGTTATTATGTGCTGATAAGTGTTCTTAATGAGTGTTGTTGTCTTGTTTTACAATTTAATTGACTAAAAATCATCTCTAAGACAAGATAATTTACTTGAAGCAACACTGCATAATGACACTTATTAGGGCTTGTTTTCATAAATTTGATCTTAAATATAATATCTTTACTGCACTGACAGACTTATTCTTGTTTATACTTTAAAAAGTTGAAAAATCTGTCAGTGTAATACCAAATACACTAGTGTTAAAGATACATTCTCTGAAAACAAGTCTTTATATCATAAGCATTGTTGCATCTCAAGTAAATTTATCTCGTTTTAAGGAATTTTTTATTTTACTTGGAAAAACAACATCAGAAACTCAAATTTTGCAGTGTATGAATTTCTTTCTTGCGTTAAACACAAAAGTAGATATTTTGATGAATGTCCATGCTGCTCTTTTCCATACAATAAAAGTGAATGAGAATGGACTCTGTTAAGCTCAAAAAATGGCAAAAAGCACCATAGAAGTATCATAAAATAGCCCATATGACCTGTGTGCTGTTTTTTCAAGCCTTCTGATGCCATGTGATAGGCTTGTGTGAGGAGCAGACTGAAATTGAAGTCATTGTTCATTAATAATTGAATATATTTTCCCTCCTCTCTAGTTCTCAAATCTCATTTGCGTTCGTCTCATATATGGCATTTAAGGATGTTTCATGCCAGTGTTATTTCAGTATTATTTACAATAGGCCTATTTATAAATTTTTAAAATTGGCTTTTATTTCTATATATTCAGTATTATTCGAATTTAAGTTTTTGTTTATATGCACAAAACATTTATTTATAAAAGAATTGTAAATATGTAAATACAAATGTAAACAAAATTAACAAAATTGAGTGTTAAGCAATATATATATA
>NW_015639507.1:1103194-1125382 GCF_001515625.1 Sinocyclocheilus rhinocerous
TATATTTTATTAATATATTAATAATTGAAAATATATATTTTTTTTTAATTATAATTTTAGTACTTAAACTTTATTTCAGTTAGTTGCTGGGCATTTCTTCATTCAGTGTTTATATTAAATTGTAGAAATGTAACAATTTTTGGAGCTGTGGACACTGTATGCTTTAGTGGTACTGCAAAACTTCCCTTTCTGTGTTCCACGAAAGAAAGTCAGTCAAACCGGTTTGGAACAACATGAGGGTGAGTAAATGATGACAGAATTTTCATGGTTGTCTGAACTATTCCTACAGTTTAGTTCTGTTCCTTTAAAACACTGAGGGATGGTAAAATGCAGCCGTGAATAGAGAAAATCATTGTTAGATGTTGTGCGTCTCACAGCAGTAACACAGTCAAAGCTCCTTTTCATTAAGCCAGCAATTCAAATGTTAAAACAACTTTCAGCTCGGTTTCAAACACGAGGTTTATTGATGTTTGCGTATCCGTGTGTGCCTTTACCCGCTGTATACATATAGCAGGAGATCTCAGAGCCAGTGACCCGGATGGCAGCAGAACGAGTACTCAGCAAAAATTAGGCATCCAAATTAGGTTTTCACACCTGAATTGGAAAAAGTAATTTCACTGAAATGAGGTTCAGAGAACCATGGGTACAGCAGAAATGGAGACAGTAAAAAAGTGTTGTGCAACTTTTTCACACATTTTCTTCTGAAGCATGTCAGCAGCTTTTATTTTTTTATATTAGAATCAGCCAATAATTGATAGTGATGTTTACAGGAGACCTACACGACTAAAGTTAGTAGAAAGGCTTTCTGTACTTTTCAGTACTGCAGCCTATGTTCTGAACACAATTATTTTTAATGAAACAGTGGCTCTCAGTAATGGATCATGTGCACTTAGACGATCATTATCACAAAATAAACCCTCAACCCTGATGGGAAGTGGAGCGTAAATAATGAAGACCTTAATTAACTAACTAACTCATAGCCTTTTGTTTAATTGCACTTAAAAATCTTCTCTACTGTCTGTTGTTCTGCACTTCCTCTTCTGCTGTAGAAATGTTATATTGTCTGTTGAAGTTTGGTCCAGTGGCACTTCTGATATTGTTTTCTCTCTTGGATTAATCAGTTCTGCTTGTATTGTCCTCTTTGGTCACTTTGGATAAAAGCTTCTGCTAAATGAATAAATATAAATAAATGTAAATGATGTTTTAAAGTAAGTATACACTCTAAAAAATGCTGGGTTATTTCAACCCAACTTTGGGTCAAATTTGGACTAACCCAACTTTTGGGTTAAAAATTGAATGTAAAAATTTAACCCAACAGTTGGGTTAGTCCATATTTGACCCAAAGTTGGGTTGAAATAACCCAGCATTTTTTAGAGTGTAGGCCCTATATGTTACTTAGCAGTTAAAGTGAAATTTAATTGATAACATTTATATATACATTTAAAGCCACATTAAAATATAAGAAACTCATAGAAGTACTTTTGTGTGCTTTATGTATGTGCTTAGTTTTTTCTCAAAGTAAATATAGACTCAGCCTAGTAAATTAGTAAACAGTAAATTAGTGCTGGGCGGTATGACCAAAAATTTATATCACAGTATTTTTCAAAATTATACCGGTTTCACGGTACATGACGGTATTTTTTATAAGTAACGCATAGAAGTACTAAATAGACTCTGTAAATATATACTCTGTTCCGACTACAGTTCTGGCTATAGAAACATTTTTATAACATGACTTATTTGCAACACTATTATTTACAGTAGAGAAGAAAAAAAAAATATTATACATAAAATGCATTATTATTATTATCATTATTATTATTATTTAAATATATAAATAAAATATACATTTTAAAATGTCCATATTATATTATATTATATTATACATCCATTTTCCAAACCGTTCCATTTTTATAACGTGACTGTTTTGCAACATTGTATCATTTACAATAGCATTTTTTTCACTACATTTCAGATGCCGTTTTGCTTTATATCATAAATTATATAAAAAAAGATCATTTATAAATAGTATAATTACTATAAATGATAGTATTATACATGCCATTTTTAAAACTTTATTATATTACATATTATTATTTTCATTTCATTTATGATTTAAACAGTAAAATTATGTGACAATTAGTTATGTGAAGAAATCAAAGAAACATCAAGATAAATATCACTTGTAAACAGAATATTTTATTGTGTGTCATTGTTAACCAAGCGGTAATTATGATAATGCAAAACATGGGAAAATACAGTATTGCTTACTTGTGTGTATTCAGGGACATACAATGCTGTGAAATTTTGTGAAATGATTCATAACTGCACAAAAAAACTCTATATTCAAAATTATTATTATTATTATTTTGAATGGATGAGATTGATGTGATATTAGGATTGTTTACACATTGACAGCTTTGATGGTAATAATAGCGTGAAGTTGGACGTTAGTGAACCGTTCAGATGTGTGGCTCTGTTGAAGCCATCAGACGCCTCTGTGCTGTCAGAACTGACAGGATGATAGAATCACATGCTCCTCTGTGATGGAAACTACCGGCACACATCAAACAGCATGATCAGAGCTGGTGTTTGCCTCTTAACCTTGTTGTTCGGTGAGCGGTACAAATACGTTTTATATGCTGAAGTTCAGTGTAGTTTTTTTCTCTTAATTTCAAATGGAAATACTTTGTTTGAGGGCAGCAGTGAGGACCTGATAGTGAGCTGTTTCTGTAAAAGATTAAAACTGAAAGGCATTAAATAGGGACCAGTGACCTTTAATTGGTCCAGAAGCTTGTAATCAGCTGATTCTGATGATGCTTATTAGATTAATTGGTTTGAAATACCAACACAAATCTGTCTTTGATTTTATAGCTTGATGATGAGACACTTTGAGGGTCGCTGACGGTGAAAAAAGAAGAAACAATAACTGCATTACAGTGTGATACAGCATATTTGAAGCCATGCAAATCTAATTGATCTGTCCTTTGTTTTATTGAATCTATTGCATTTATTGTAAGTTTCGCTGAAAGCACAGAATATGCATCTCCTTTTTTTCTATATAAACTTCAAAAGATCTTGATGAGAATGGAGTACTGCTAGACATACCGAATGCAGTATGTATACTATGCATATTACACATAATTTGTAATGTTTAATAACATTCTGTGGTGATATTTTTATTAACATTTCTGGAATAAAATATCCAACTCCTTGTTACAGCCTTTGCATAATTTGAGAACATTGCAGCATGATTGCAAATGATGCAACTGTTCACTAGTGATGATTACCTTGATTTTCCTTTGTTTTCTTCATGTATCATGTCTCATATTTCATCTCAAGTACTTCAATGACACTGTTGTCTCCTTGGTAACCACGATGGAAATCAAGATGGAAAAATGAAACTTTTTTTTGTAATGATTAAAATGATCAATTTAGCTTTTTTTCACAATTTTAAAGTTTATTTTACTCTTTCACTCATTGTTTTGTTTACACAGACCCTACCGGTCAAAAGTTTGGAATAATTAAGATATTTTAAAATGTTTTTATTGGATCAAAATAATTTTGTAAAATATTATTACAATTTAAAAGAACTGTCTTCTGTTTTAATATTTATAAACCGCATTTATTTGAAATAGAAATATTTTGTATATTATAAATGTTTTCACTGTCACCTTTGATAAATGTAATGCTTACTTGCTGAATAAAACTATTGCTATCTTATTTCTTATAAAAAAATACATTTGAATGGTAGTGTATCATTTTGGATTGGTTTGGATAAAACAATTTTTTGAGAAGGAAATCGTCATAGAATGATTTCTGAAGGATCATGTGACACTGAAGACTGGAGTAATGATGCTGAAAATTCAGCTTTGCATCACAGAAATAAATTACGTTTTAAAACATATTCAAATAAAAAGCAATTATTTTATTCTGATAACATTTCACAATATTACTGTTTTACTGTATTTTTCCCAAATAAATGCAGACTTGGTGAGCATATGTTTCTTTCAAAGACATCTTAAAAATCTTGATTATTCCAGACGTTTGTGTGTGTGCTTATGCAAAAGTTGACAAGTAAAAGTCTTTTTTTTTTTTCTGCAAATGTTACTTGATGTCAAAATATTAAATTAGCTCATTTTCTAGATTACTGTTTTACATGCAATAAAAAAAGGTGAATTTTGAGGTGCAAAAACAAATAAAAGATTCTGGGAATTTACAGTGACAGATTCTTTTAGGTTTTTACACTGAGCTGATACTGTATATAATTTTACTCGGCAGCATTAGACTGTCAATTATCAACATATAGATCTAAATCTGACAGAAGTGAGTATTTGTAAGTGAGGCGTGTTGGTAACGTCAAGCCTTTTCTCCTGAGTCACTCAGCCGACCAACCTGGAAAACTCTGACCTTGTCGGCAGCGAAAGAGAAAGAGATTGAACAGCAAAGGGACAGAGTTCTCTCCCCGCAGGCAACACGCTGGGATCTGATTAGATCAGTGATGCCCTTCACAGTGGACTCGGATCCGAATGGGGCCAAACGAACGCTCCAGAAAATGAAAATCTATTTTCACCAAACGGCCGGGGTTAATATTTAATGAACAAACAGGAGTGTGATGCGGTGGCAAGCTGCAGGACCCGCCGTGTTTGCACAAGAACGATCTGCAGCTTTTTTAAAGAGCGGCTTTGATTTATGCGGTGAGAGAGGACACGTCTGATGGAGTCTGTGCTGGGAAAGCATGGAGTCAGCACATTGACTGGATAACAAGACTCTTCATCAAGGTTTCCCCTGTGAGAGAACTTGGTTCAGTGGCTCTCGATCAATTGAGCTGTATCCTCTTCTCATTTTGGAGTGTGTCTCCTTTGTGATGGTGTGTAGAAGTGCCTGATGGGACGTCTGCTGCTGCTCTTCAGAATGTCAGAGCTTCTGTTAAAGACCTTGCTTTGTGCATGCAATGAGATCTTTGCTTTTTTAACCCTAGAAAGCTTAGTGGATCATATCTGATACACAAATTTCTAAAGCCTCAAATGATCAAAACCTTTCTGAACGACCTGTTGTACACAATCTTCTCCATGCCTTCTGTCCTCTGATTGATACTTTTTTATTAAGTAATATTTCTTCAGTCCCACTTTATATTAAAGGGGTCATATGATGCGATTTCAAGTTTTCCTTTCTCTTTGGAGTGTTACAAGCTCTTGGTGCATAAAGAAGATCTGTAAAGTTGCAAAGTCTAAAGTCTCAAATCCAAAGAGATATTCTTTATAAAAGTTAAGAGTCAGTCACACCTACCTAAAACGGCTCGTTCTAACACACCCCCACATATCTACGTCACTATGTGGGAAGATTTGCATAACGCCGCCCAAATGTTCACGCAAAGAAAGAAGGCGTAACTTTTATTCTCGCTGTAGTGTTGTTGTTGCCGCCGCCATGTCGTGAAGGCGCTGTGTGATTCGTTGTGAAAGCGAAACTACTTTGTTTGGCCTTCCAAAAGAGGACGATATCTGCTTCGTCATGCCGTCTGCTTCGTCCGTGCTGGTTGCTGAGGAAATAACTACCACTTTGCGCTGTGGATCGCCGGATCGGCTTCCACCGTGGACGAAGCAGAGTCCAGCCCGGAGTCGTCACATGTGGTTGCCGCAAGCCCTCCGAACGCTCCTTCGTCGAATCCGCCGCCTCTGCTCACTCTAGCCCGGCCTCAGCTCACGCTAAGCCAGGGCTTCCGCTCACGCTAGCCCGGCCTCAGCTCACTCTATCCCGGCCTCTAATGCCATGGTGAAAGTTTGACCAAAACATGCTAACTATTCTGTCTTTGGCTGCACAGACCAGCACAGAACGCTATTTACAGTCCCAGCCTCAGAGGAGACAAGAGAGCAGTGGATTTATTGATTTATTTACTGTATATTGCTGCTGCCACAAAGATCTAAAATAAACATGCCATTTATTTCCCAGCTGTTTAACTTCACAGTCATAACCCACTGTTTTTGTATTTCATGTGTGTTTTTAACGTAAACTTGTGTGTGAATGAGAACTTAGTTTAGTACTCGCATGCTGTGACAGCCGCTTTCTGTCCGTGTGCTTCGGATGTGTGCTCTCAGAAAACCCTATATCAGAAGTTTAAACTAATATGGTTTAAAACGCATGATTTCAGCGCAATAAACATGATAATCAGAACCAAAACAGATGTTTTTTAGCAGGTACGAGCTGTAATGGTGCAGCTCTATTCTGGAAAAGGGGGCGGGGAGCAGCAGCTCATTTGCATTTAAAGAGAAAGGCACGAAAAACAGCGTGTTTCTGCTTCCACTCAAAATAGTCTTTTTCAAAATTATATAATAAATGATATGTGGGGTATTTTGAGCTGAAACTTCACAGACACATTCTGGGGACACCAGAGACTTATATTACATATTATAAAAAGGGGCATAATATGTCTCCTTTAAGTAAATATAAGAATAACTTTCATATTGTTAATAATGAAGTAGCTTAGTTTACTTGATCCATACAACATAAAAAGCAAATATGATATTTGAGGAGCTTTTGAGGAACATTTATTTGTTAATCTCTAAATCATCATTTTATTGCATTGCATTGTTTTTATTCCTAAATTCTTCTTTTTCAACTGATATCATACAATTACTTTATCTTCTGATATGTAATTCCTCCTTTTCTTCTTCTTTCTTACAATTGCTTCTTCTTCTTTTCTTCTTCATCTCCTCCTCCTTCTTCTTACAATTCCTTTTTTTTCTTATATCATAATTCCTTCATCTTTTTGGATATCATGCGATTCCTTCTTCTTCTGATATCATATATTTCCTCCTCCTCCTTGTTATTGTTCTTTTTCTATCCTACCATTTCTTCTTCTTCTTGCAATTCCCTCCTCCTCCTCCTCATTTTTGTTGTTCTTTTTCTTCTATCATAGAAATTCATCTTTTTCTGACATCATGCAATTTCTTTTCTGTCTTGTTCTATATTACAATTTATTCGTTTCGTTCTTCTATCATGCAATTTCTTCTTCATCTTCTATCATAAAAATTCTTTATCTTTTTTCTGATATGCCATTTCTTCTTTTTCTTCATCATCATCATCTTTTTTGAGTGTGCTTTGTTGTAAGCAAATACGTTTTTGCTTATGGCATGAATGTGCCAGGTTTGATGAAAACTGACATAAAAATTGATACACTTATTGATACACTTAATTGATACCCTATTTTACACTTATTGTGAATGATTTATCAGTTCACTCCATTCTAAAGAAAAACACAATTTGTGCTGTAGACAATACGCTCGTTTATTTACTCGTTGATTAGAGGGAATGGGTGAATTGTCTGCACTCTGTGGTACAAGAAATATAATCACTCCACAAGGTCAGAAAATAAGAGTGATTATTCTCCTGGTGGAAATTCCATCTGAACCCAACCGTGAGGTGAGCAGAAGACAAAGGCACAAACTGTGTTCTTGAGATTCGACTCGATTCATCTCATTGAGATCTCAGTGAGGGTTAATTCTGATTAGTGATGCTCTTTGTCGGTGGGCCGCATGCACACTGCGTTCAGTCAGGGCCAATTGCTAGTTTTCTGATGACCTTGGTGGCAATAAAAGCTCCATTATCAGACCGTGACGTCATCGTTCAGTTACACTGGCTGAAGATGATATATTGTCGCAGGCCGGAACAAAAGAGATTTCACAGTAAGAGCGACTGGTGACCTCAGCGTTCTGAGAATACACTCAAGTTCGGACACCGTTTCTTTTTTTTTTTTCTTTCTCAGAGGGAAAAAAAGAACAAATCTAGCCTTTGAATAAATATCCCCATGACCTTCAGGAGGCATGAAGGAATTTCACTTAATGATTCTTGGCCCAAGCGGGAATATATATATATATATATATATATATATATAGTTTATATATAGTTTTTTAAAGAAGTTTCTTATGCTCATCAATAATGTTTTTCTATTTTATTATATTTTAAAATGTAATTTATTCCTGGGATCAAAGCTGAATTTTCAGGATCATTACTCCAGTCTTCAGTGTCCAGTACATGATTAAGAAATTAATGCTTTTATTCAGCAAGGATGTGTTAAATTAATAAAAAGTGATAATAAAGACTTATTGTTAGAAAAGATTTATATTTTGAATTAATACTGTTCTTTTTAACTTTTTATTTTTTTAATATATTATATATAAATTATATAATATTATATAAAAAGTATATAAATTAATGCACTACACCCAACACTGGATTAAAGTCATATGACTTGTTTTATTTACATAGATTATTTTAAACTTTTAATTATTTTTGTGCTTTGATTTATTTTTTCTGTTGGATGAGTAATCACACAAAATCTCATATACAGTACATTACTGAACAAAACAATATCATCAACAGTTTTTTTGTTTAATTACTCATTCATATAATTAAATAAAATTGCAATTTAATATTAGTTATTCATTTAAACTTTTAAAAACCTGTTGGCTTGATTATTAAAATGTTTTTTTTGTAAAAATTTTTTTTTTTACAAGTGTTCCACATGTTCTGTAAGTTTTAGAATAGCATGTAAGCAAGATAAACTACTATAATCGGTCAAATCTTTGGTTATTTTCAGCATTATTTAATAATAGTAATTTATTTTAGCATAATTTCCTGTAAGCTTCAGAAACCAGTATCATCATCTTTGTAAAAGATTAAAAGGCAGTTTTATACGAATGGCTCGACTTTGGATCACATAGACTTGCCAACTCCACTCAAATGCAACACAACTATTGCTCTCGCTTTCACCTGCTTTCTTCTCTCAGAAGAGCGTCTCTCATCTGTCTTAGTGCACATTGTGAAAGCGAGAGCAGAACAGCAGAACTCCCCCTCATCAGCGCCGGCTCCAGGTTTCACCACAGCAGCTCGGAGACGCCGAGGGATGAAAAGCACATGCCTCTCTCAACAAAAGCATTAGCCGGCCTTTGAATTATGCAAGTTCCACACTTAAAGGAGCTTCAAATTGATATTTCTTAAGTCAAAGAACAAAAGAGATGAAAGGCAAAGGCGTCCCTGTGAAGACAGACGGACACTCTTTCATTAAAACTGTATCTTCATTCAAAGAAGAGGCTCGTCTTAAAGGGATAAAACATGGCACAATATTTTGCAGTTCTCTGCCAAGAATTTCTTCCATCTTTTCTCATATGTCAAAACGTATGACGAGTAACCGACAACATTAGCAGTGAACTAGCATTTCTAATAGCTCTGATTCATATGTCATAAAGATTATACAAGCAAGACCTTAGTCAGAAGACACCACATTTAATTTGAGGAGAATGAAGGCGAGGTCATGAGACACAGAATGATAAGTCAGTTTCATGTAATCAGACATTTCACTATAAGCCAAAAATCTGATGCATTTTGCAGCTGCTTCTGGCCAAAAACAACCCACTCAAAAAGTGAAAAATCTGATTGACATTTAAAGCATGCAAACAATGTTAGCTTCGATTTTACATGTCATTTAGTGGTAAATAATGTGTAGTTAGTTGACTACTATCAAAAAATAAACCCCAAAGGATGATCAAGGGTTTATTTTGTATATACGTGTGTGTGTATAACTCTTTTTAAAAATATTTTAGAATTATTAATATATATATGCTGATTAGAATCAGGTATTACAGAAAACCATGTCTAATTTGTAAGATTTGATGCCACTAACTTGGAATACATTGTCTAATCCAGCCTGTTCTCCTCATAAATGGTCATTGTTTGAAGCCTTTACCATGTAAACATAACTTTGTTTCCAGATGGACTGTTGCATCTGACTCCCGGACAATGTGTAATGCCAACCAATCTGATTGCAGCTGCCAATTACCAGCTCTGGCCTTCCTTTCAGTATATATCAGATGGTTAGCGTGGCTATTGTTAACCACAAAATGGCATCTACTGGATATTTGTAAAATGTTGTACATTCATACATGTGATTAAAACTGTTATGTCTGTGATATGATACTTGAACACAACACAAGACGAGGTGTATACATGAACTCACTTCAACTTTTACTTAACAGGATCACCACATGCAAAACAGGCATGAGCAAACGATCCTGCACGTGTTGAACAACAGACATACATAATAGAACAACGATGTCTGTCATGCCGATGATATACAACATTTCCTTCTCCCTCAAGAAAAGAAGTACATAAAATGTTGCACTTATTTCCAGGGAAGTCTTTGTGAACTCTGTGTGTGAACTCCCGCACAAATGCATCAATGTACTGTTCTTACCATGGCCTATGCCGTAACCAAGACTCTAAACAGTCTCTATCAGTCTCTGTGGTGGTTTATGCACACTTGTTGGATAGCGTCTTTCCTCACAGGGCACCCTCTCAGTGTCTGATGAAACAGTGCTGGTTTCAGAATGGGGTGTAGATGGTGGTGATACAGGTGGGTGAGGACAATGACTCTGGCCATTTATGCTTGAAGGCAGGGGCGATTCTAGGATATATAGAAAGCCATATATCTATGGCTATAGATATATAGCTATAGCCCCCCTAAAAATGGCCTAGTGACACCCATGTTTGAAGGGGATGATGGTAGCTCTACTTGAGAGACAGAAGAAACAGCAGGCAGAATTGAGAGCTCTTCTGCTCTTGTCAGTGCTCTTTTCCTTAACTGGTCGACATGACGCCGCCATAGTGTACCACCCGATAGCTCAATCTGGTAAGTCAATGGTCCAGTTTGCTCCTTAACTGCAGCAATAACCCACTTGCAGTCTCCCCTGTAGCTTCTTGCAAGCACAGTCTCTCCGACTGCAAAGCTCCGTGTGGCTCTGGCAGAGCTCCTCAGGCTTTGATTCATTTGCCTGTTTTGCATATTTTGTTTGAGGTTCGGCAGTATCAGATCCAACCTAGAACGAAGTGTACGCCCCATGAACAGCATAGCTGGAGTTTGGTTTGTAGTTGCATGGGTGGCATTTCTGTATGTGAACAGAAAGTTGGACAGCTTTTGCTGGAGTGTAAATTTCTCATGTGCCATAGCTTTGAGTCCTCGCTTAAGGCTTTGTACAAACCGCTCTGCTTGTCCATTAGTTGCTGGGTGCCATGGGGCAGATGTGACATGTCTGATGCCATTTCTGCGAAGGAATGTCTGGAAATCAGAGGCAGTAAATTGTGGCCCGTTGTCACTTACTAACTGATGAGGAACTCCAGTTCTGGCAAACAAGTCCCTCAGTACCTCAATGGTGCGTGCAGAAGTGGTGGTACTCATGATGAAAACCTCAGGCCATTTGGAACAGGCGTCAACTACCACCAGGAACGTTGATCCCATGAATGGTCCTGCAAAATCGACATGTACCCTCTCCCATGGAGATGCTTCACCAAGGGTGAAGTGGCGCATGTTCTGGCTCATTCTGTGTCATTTGGCAGCCAGGGCACTACAGTGTCAGCCGCTCTATCTCTTGATCCATCCCTGGCCACCACACCTAACTCCTGGCAAGTGCTTTCATCTTCACCACTCCTAGATGTCCCTTATGCAGCTCATCTAGGACACTAGATCTTAGTCTGGTGGGTATGATGGTTCGCAGCCCCCACATCACACACCCAGCATTTAGAGAGAGGTCATGACGTTTTGCATAGTATGCGGGCAGCAGCGATTTGTGATCAGTTGTCCAGCCTTTAAGTGTTGCCAAATACACTTGTGACAGAATCTTGTCGCGTTTGGTTTCTGTTTTCCCCATATCTGCTGTGACAGGCAGACCTTCGGTTTGGCTGAAGGAAAACATATCCAGGACTCCTTCCTGTCCATATTCATTTTTTCCATTTCTGATGGCAAACGAGACAGTCCATCTGCATTAGCATGACATTCAGTGCGTTTATACTCAATCTTGTAACGATGACCACCCAAAAACAATGCCCAGCGTTGCATACGAGCAGCTGCTGTGGCAGGGATTCCTTTCTGCGGGCTGAAGATAGAAGTAAGCGGTTGATGATCCGTAACAAGGATAAATTCCCTGCCGAAGAGATAGTGTTTGAATCTTTTGACACCCCACACTAAACTCAATGTCTCTCTGTCAATTTGGGCATAATTCTTCTCAGCTGCAGACAAGGACTGTGATGCAAAAGCAATGGGCCTCTCATTACCATCTTCCATTAGATGTGACTTCACTGCCCCAGTCCCATAAGGAGAGGCATCACACGCCAGCTTCACTGGGAGGGATGGATTGTAATGTGTCAGGACCATGTCCTTGGGCGTCTACAATGTGCCCACAATATGTGACACTGGGCTTGAAAAATTCGCATTTGTCCCGCCTGGCTCTGAGTCTGTATTCCTCTTGACGCTTAAGGGCAGCTTTCAGGTTTTCTAGGTGCTCGTAATCTGTGGCACCCGTGACTATTATGTCATCTAGATAGCACTGTGTTCCAGGCACCCCTTGAAGAACTTGATCCATTGCACGTTGTCAGAGGGCTGGGGCTGAAGCTACTCCAAACACCAGCCTGTTGTAACGATAAAGACCCTTAATCGTGTTGATGTTCAGGTAGGGTTTCGAATCATCTTCCATTTCCATCTGGAGGTAGGCATCCGCTAAATCCACCTTTGAAAACCACTGTCCACCTGCCAAATTGGCAAAAATGTCCTCAATTCGAGGTAGAGGGTACTGCTCTGCTTGTAGTACAGGATTAATAGAGACCTTAAAGTCCCCACATAATCTCACTGTGCCATTTTTTTTTACTACAGTGACGACAGGTGTCGCCCACGTGTCGCACCCCGTTTTCCTCTAGCCGATCCAGCTCATTTGCGACCACTGGACGGATGGCATATGGAACTGGAAGTGCTTTGTGAAACCGTGGAGTCGCGCCATCTTTAAGCACAATTTTTCCTTTTATGGATTTAAGGGTGCCAATTCCGCTCTGAAATACAGGGGCAGCATCTCTCAAGATCAGTTCCAGTTTTTCTTTAGTAGATTGTGCAACAACAGGCAGTGACTTGAGGTTTTTGATCTCATTCCAGCCTATCTGAAACATTCTTAACCACTCCTGACCCTACAACGGTGCACCTCCATTTGGTAGTATGTACAAGTTGAGAATTTCCTTCTGACCATTATATTCTACTTTAACAGGCAGCACACCCCTTGGTCTCACTTTTTCACCAGTATATGTTTTGAGAACAATGGAAGATGGGTTGAGCTTCTCTTTGTTGAAAATGACCTTATAATCACTCTCAGACATAACTGAAACAGCTGAACCTGTGTCCAACTCCATTTTTACCACTTGATCATTTAATTTTGGCATGAGCCAGATGGCCTGTTTGTCTTTTTCACCCAGATTGAACAGTTCCAGACTGGCCAATGCATCCTCACTGTCGTTGTCCGATGCCTCATCAATTTTATGCATGTTTCTTTTGTCAGTGCGATATCGCTTGTCCTTCTCAGCCCCTTTTGCTTGTGCACTGCGACAAACTATTTGAATATGCCCCGTTTTGTGACATTGTCTACATTCTACATTTTTGCATCTGCACTGAGAGGGGAGATGGAAAAGGTTTCCACAACGAAAACAGGGGGTCTGATTTGTTCTGTTTACTGTTGACAGTTTATTTACATTTCCAGCCTTTACATCACTTTGTAACTCGAGAGCATCTTTGGCTGCAGTTTCCATTGAAATAGCGATTTCTACTGCTCGTTTAAACGTCAGATCTGGCTCCGTCAACAGTCTCTTTTGAATTCCTTAATGATGAATTCCACATACTAAACGATCGCGTAGCGCATCGTTTAACACGTCCCCAAATTGACAATGCTCCGTTAACTTCTTTAATTCGGCCACATACGTGGAAATGTTCTCTCCCTCGAACTGATTTCGTTTATAGAATCTGAAACGTTCAGCAATCAATAACGGGGTGGGTGATAAATGCTCTCGCATTATTTGAACAAGTTCTGTAAATGTCTTCTCTGCAGGTCTGCGTGGGGCAGTCAGGCTACGCAAGAGACTGTATGCTTTTCCGCCCATTACACTAAGGAGTACAGCGACATGTTTATCTTTCCCTATATAATTTGCAGCGAAATACTGTTGCAGTCTTTCAATATACATATTCCAATCCTCCGTGGAGCAATCAAATGCGTCAACTCTGCCTATGTAAGCTATGCTCGCCAATCACAGTACTTACACGGACTGCTTTTTCGTACCGCCCAACTTTCGTCCTTTGCTTTTCTTTAATGCGAATTCAGTTCACTGCAGGGCATCAGCGTTTACAGTCAATCCCATCCTCGTCGCCACTGTTATGTCTGTGATATGATACTTGAACACAACACAAGACGAGGTGTATACGTGAACTCACTTCAACTTTTACTTAACAGGATCACCACATGCAAAACAGGCATGAGCAAACAATGCTGCACGTGTTGATCAACAGACATACATAATAGAACAACGATGTCTGTCATGCTGATGATATACAACAAAAACTACCTAAAATTACAGTTACCATCAGTAGTGGCTCCTGACCGTAAATTTAGGTGGGACAGATTCTGGGTCGTAGCACTAATATATGAAAAACATTTTGTAAACTTTATATTCTAATCTCTGAACATATGCGGACAAAATTTTGACAGAGATGTCCTTGCGTTATCCTGTGGGTGGCGTGCTAATGTTGATTGACAGGCTCGGAGATCACGCATAAAATGCTGTATTATAATTGCCTTAATATAGCATTTATCACCTCCAAATGTTGATTTTGAATGTTACAAGTTGTGGAGCAATTCGAGTGAGGAAAGACGATCATATGTCTATTCTCAGAATAATAATAAAACAAACACAATATAACCATATAAAGACTATTCATGTGAGCACATTTAAACTAAAGGATTTATACTTTGTTAATTTGATCCACTACTCCACATAAAAAAAAAAACAGACATGTCAACTAGTTACTGACCTGTTGCAGACACATAGCTGAAGCAGATTGATATCGTCTTGGTGGAGTGAGGTTCACGTAAGGTAACGTGAAAATAAGCGGGGCAGTCTCAAAACTGCCCCAATGGCTCTCAATTAGAGCGCGCTGCAGTTCCCCTTTTCACCACAGATTTACGTTGCAAAATTGTGGAGAAGGGTCTGGCTGCAGCCTTGCACTTGCACTCTCAGACACTTGCGCTTCCGCTAACGACGTCACTTGCAGTCTTTTTTCTTTTTCTCCTACAGATGGCTTGCAGGACCCTGTACGTTACGGTACAAAATTAGTTTTAATCGTTTAATCACCACCACAGCGTCTTGTCTCCATTGGCAACACGCACGATTTGTGTCGATTGCAAGTGGCGTCGCAGGTATCGGAGAGTGCAAGTGGCGATTGCAAGTGACTTCCTAATTTAGTTTCTTTTGTCTTGTCTTCACCACCTGGCTACTGTTGTAGCCATGCGTGGGACTTTAATATATACTGCTTACTTTACAACTTAAAATAGTATCGAAAATCTGAAAAAATATTTGTTGCAGAATGCTGAACACATTTACAATTTATTATTGTTTCATTTTATATAGAGGTCTATGCTGTGGATGAATATTTTGGTGGGGCTCTACCCCACCTGCATATATAGACGAGCCGCGCCTGGTTACAATCTTTTGGAAGAATTTATTTTAAGCATAATTTGATTTTTTTAGATCATGTCCCATTTGTTTACATGGAGAGGGTGGGGTTTATGACCTATACTGCAACCAGCCACCAGGGGGTGATGGAAATGTTTTGGCTTCACTTTTCAGGATGTTTCGGTTCATACCAAAAAAAAAAAAATACTCGTATTTTAAGATGCATTAAAGTACATCATATGCTTGCTTCTCAACTGAAGGGATGGTTCACCCAAAAATTTTTAATTTTGCCATTATTTACTCACTCCCAAGTTGTTCCAAACATGTATGACTTACTTGCTTCTGTTGAACACAAAAGAAGATATTTTGAAGAAAGTTGGTAACCAAACAGTTGACGGTAGCCATTGACTTCCATAGTATGAAAAAAAAAATACTATAGTATGGAGAAAAAAAAATACTATGGAAGTCAATGCTACCATCAACTGTTTGTAAATAATGACTTTTTTTTTTGTGAACTATCCCTTAAGTTGTCTTGTTTTAAAGGGATTTTTACCCAAAAATCAGTATGGGGGGAAAAAAAATACCATGAAAGTGAATGGGGACCATCAACTGTATGGTTACACACATTCTCCAATAGAAGAAACAAACTCATACAGGTTTAGAACAACTTGGAAGTTGTTAAATGATGGCAAATTTTTCATTTTTGGATGAACTATCCCATTAGTTGAAAAGCAAGCATACGATGTACTTTAATGCATCTTTAAGGATTTTTAGATATTCTAACTGCAAAATAAGACATAAATACTCATATCGAACAGGATTTTGTTTTGCAATGCACAGCCTAATTTTCATTTATGCCAATCTAAATAATGCTGTTTACTCCAACTAGAGTTTAAAGTGTCCATTTTGGGATGCTAGAAGTGAAACCAGTTTGTAAACTCTTAAATTTGGTGTTTCACCTCTCATTTGTAAGGTGACACATTTCACACAAATGGCAGAGGAACTGTACATAACCAGCATGCACATATGGTAACCTGCAAAAGTGACACAATGGTTAAACTGCTGTTTTGCAATTTGTGCTCACCTGACACTTATTTTAACATGCATGTCCTTGGCAGAGTTATCTTTAGGGTTTAAATGGAGTTTGTTTAGCATTAGCTTGTCTGCGTTGGCAGCAGTCCTCTCATTAAGCTGATAGAAGCTCAAAATAGTCGATGCAGACACCTCCCCAGCAGTGAATTGCCTTTACACTGAGATAATTATGGCTGTTTTCAGTGGAACATTTGTTTGCAGTTTTTTCCCCGCTTTTATCTGTGGGAAAACGAAGCAAGGCCTCGGCAGATGCCGAGACGTTTTTTTTTCCGGCTCGCGTTCTGAATCTCATCACAGAACAGGACAGATTTGTTTTTACATAGGCTAGTACTTTTTTTTGTTGAGATATTGGAATTGGTAACAAGAATTATGAAACTTTGATTGGATAAAAATCCTATGTTAAGCTATATCATTATTGTGACGTGGGGGCCTGCAGTACGTCATAGCCCCGGGGCCCATTGAGGTCTTAATGCGGCCCTGGGTGCTCCGTTAACAACCCGAAATCGAATCTGTTGCATAAGCATGTGGGGTTACGCTGAGTGAATAATGTACGCCGAACTAAAAACAACTCTGAGTAGATATTGCTCGCTGGGAATAAACTGCATTACAGCTAGTTTGTCTTCATCCTCCCATTCCATCATTTCGGCTGTCACTTTGCTCTTTCTTGTTTCACGTAACGTATTTACACCTCCCGTTGTAATACATGTGTTCTTTAATGCCTTTGAGCACTAAACGCACTTGTGCAATAAATTTGTGATGTTTTATGCATGCGTCTCTTTAAGGCTTCCAATGCGAGCGGTTCTTCGGCGAAGACATTTAATGTCCTAGATCACGTCTCTTTTCCTCAAGCCTTGTTTTCCATCTTTTTTTCTGCTGGATTTTTTTGGAAAGACAAATTATTTTATTTATTTATTTTTTTAAATCATAATTGTTTCTACTAGTAGTGACATTAAATGAAGAGAAAATGGAGATGTTTGTCCAGCTTCAGAGAAAAAGATCTCTCTCTCTCTCTTTACATTTTTTTTAAGAATAGATCTGTGCTCAGATTTGCCAAGATATTAAAGTCTAGAATCAAATTTCTCAATCTGAACTAATTTCTCATAAGATTTCCCAAAGAGCAAATTCTCTCAGATGCCATGCTGCGGTTTTTTCTTTCAAAATAAAAGTTTTGATAGTTTAACGTTTGAAAATTAAGAAATTAAGACGTAAATATAAATATTAGTATTGTAATTTTACATTTGTAATGTAACATTATTATTATATATTTTAAAATACTAGTTTTATTATACATAAAATGTACAATAGTAATATTTCTTATTTGTTTAGTAATTTTTATATCTTTATATTTTTTATATTTATATTTTTATAAATTTTTATATAATTTAAGAAATTAAGACATATAAATATTAGTATTATAATTTAAAATTTGTAATGTAAAATTATAATTATATTTTTAAATACTAGTTTTATTATTCATAAAATGTACAGTAGTAATATTTCTTATTTTTTAGTAATTTTTATATCTTTATATTTTTTATATTTATATTTTTTGTCATTTTTATGTAATTTAAGAAATTAAGGCATAAATATAAAAAATGGTATTGTAATTTTAAATTTGTAATGTAAAATTATAACTAAAATATTTTTAAATGCTAGTTTGTTATACAGTAAAAATTACAATACTATATCTTATTTTGTAGTAATTTTTTATATCTTTATATTTTTTGACATTTTTGTATAATTTTATTTATTTTTATTTTTACTATTGTTATTATTATTACTTTATAGCCACACTTCTCCCCCTCATATTGTCCATCCCTACTCTATGTTTTTATTGTATGTTGACTATTGTATAATTTTATAATTTTCTCAAGAATTTTAGGAAAAACATTTGAGGCAGAGTTGAGACTTAAAGGTGAAGCGTGTCATTTCTGCGCTGCTATTTTAACATCAAAACAAAGCAGAAGCCTTTAGGTCTCCTGTGCTGTGAAAAAGCAATGTCTGAGCAATAACATGTTCCTCAGGGAGTGTTGCGCTATTTCTCTTTATCTGTCCTCTAAATACACATCTGTACCCCCTTCATGGATCGGCAGGCTTTGAGTTCTCCGGCTTTCTCTCTCTGTCTCATCTCTCTCCTGAAACCTCTCTCCTCCACATCTCAAACCCAATCAACAGCTCTCGCATCCAGCCTGCTAGCAGGATGTCTGACCTCAGAGAGCGAAAGAGAGAGAGGATTAGAGGACAGACGAACGAACGATAGAAATGAGGCAGAGGTTGAGAGTGGTAGATTGATATCAGAATCAGAGAGAGAGGGAGAGGGAAAGGTGATGGGGGGTTGGAAAAATCAGAGGATGATATGGAGGAGAAACAGGTAAAAGAAGAGAACAGCGAGAAAAAACAAGCTGTTAGACTGGAACAAACAAAAGACCTTCAAAGTT
Organism: Sinocyclocheilus rhinocerous; assembly: GCF_001515625.1. NCBI lineage: Eukaryota > Metazoa > Chordata > Actinopteri > Cypriniformes > Cyprinidae > Sinocyclocheilus > Sinocyclocheilus rhinocerous. The sequence goes on from NW_015639507.1 coordinate 1,122,253, forward strand.
TCAAAGACAGAGGGACAGGTAAAACGTCCTCTAGACTAACATCCTCTAGTGATTATGATTCCTCTTTAATTATCAACATCATTCATTAACTATAATTTAATAAGAAGCCATCGAGAGACAACATTTATCATCAAATATCATTTTAAAATTTTACAGTGTCATAAATGGATAGATAGATGGATGTATAGATAGATAGTCAGATAAATGATGGTAGATAGTTGGATGGCTGATAGATGGATAAATGGATGCATAATCGGATAGATAGATAGATAGATCATTGAGGTGTCAGTCCTGCAGCTCTGTAGTATATAAATATGGCAGCTTTACAATATGTAAAATATATGTGGCATCTGAAATGCCAGAGATGTTGTGTTGAGCTCAGTGTGAGCTGATGTCAGACTCCTCCACTAGATGGCAGACCAGTGTCATGAGCCTTTCTTTATGGCACAATTCAAGTATCATCTGCTGAAAAAGGCCATATACCATCACACTCCTATAAAAGCCAGTCATATATTCTGTATTACTGTGTACAGCGATATTGGAATTCTTTTTTTTTTTTTTGTAAAAAAATGTTGCGGTGCCTTTCTGATGATACTGAATATAACAGGCCATCTTTCCCATGAAACCGTGGTAGAGCAGAATATGTAGCCTGCAGACATTATCTTGAGCATCGAGGTGATGTATAAAAGATTTGAAGAGCCTCTTTTATGTGTTCTGTGTGTCTAAAGCTAGAACAAGAACTGAAATAAGAGACAGCAGACATTGTAAATCACAACTCAATGAAAATCGTCAATGCGTTTTTGATCATGCACGAGCGCCCTGCGCTTTTTGTGGGCACGGGCAGGAAATTGCGGATTGAAATTAGAAGAAAGTCCTTTGATTCCTAGAGATGCAGAGGTCAGTGCATCGCAAACAATCTTCCGACAATAGGCTTTTAATGAAGAGTGTTTCCAGCTTTCTGCACAGTTGGTTGTAAGATTGGATATCTAATAGTGCCACCCCCACTTTTCCATAACCATAACAATTCTCAACTGTCTGTTTGAATAATTTCAGGGGTGTAGCATCTCGCTAAAGGCTGTTTAATTTCACAGCATATTCTCGGTTTGAATTGATTCATGAGAGGACCCGATCTGTGTGCGGGAATACAAATGCAGGCTTTTGGCTGCCGTCAATAGAGTGCCAGACTAATTTGAGAAGAGCTGTTTCATTAAAACAAGAAATTTGAAAAAATCCTTGCCACTTAATTCTTGGAATCTGCCGAGGCTTGTTGTGGGATTATGAACTAACAGATGAGAATTAAGAGCACCGGGATGCATTAACGATGCAGTCCGTTGATGTTATTTTCACAGTGCAGTCAATATGTGAAAAGTGTCCATCCAGAGGACCATTTTTTGCTGTTTTTGTTTAGATTCAGTGAAATCTTTAGATCTAGTTTATGTAGGTATCAACTTTGGATCAGATGTTTCTCAGAAAATTCCTTTGGAGAAATAAAAATGACAAACAAATGAAGCCGTTTTCGACATCCAGAGCTATAAAATGGATGTGGATAGCATAGCTCAGAAAACAAGAAATGTTTGAGTTCATATTGAGATCTCTGAGATTTTTGTTTCTGAGCACAGTGTGAAGTGAACACTTAAGAATAGGGAACATGCTCACTATTAAGAGTTTTCCCTCAATAAACTCCTAATTTGCTGCTTACTGATAGTAAGTACGGTAGTTGTAGTTGGTAACTATAGATTAGGGAACTCACTATTAACAAGTTGCTTATTAGCATGCATATTACTAGCATAGTGGCTGTTTATTAGTACTTATAAAGCACATATTAATGCCTTATTCTGCATGACCATATTCTAGATCCCTTAACCCTACGCAATACCTAAACATAACTACTACATTTATTGAGTTTTCCCTCAATAAACTCCTAATTTGCTGCTTACTGATAGTAAGTACGGTAGTTGTAGTTGGTAACACTATAGATTAGGGAACTCACTATTAACAAGTTGCTTATTAGCATGCATATTACTAGCATAGTGGCTGTTTATTAGTACTTATAAAGCACATATTAATGCCTTATTCTGCATGACCATATTCTAGATCCCTTAACCCTACGCAATACCTAAACATAACTACTACAACTACCTTGCTTACTATCAATAAACTTCAAATTAAGAGTTTATTGAAGGAAAACTAATAGTTAACAGTGAATATGTGCTCCCTAGTCCAAAGTGGATCACACTTTAGTTTGAGGACCAATTCTCACTATTAAATAACTATTAACTATGACTTTTGCCTCAACAAACTCTTAATTTGCTGCTTATTAATAGTTAGTAAGGTAGTTGTTAAGTTTAGGTATGGGGTAGGATTGAGGGATCTAAATTATGGTTATGCAGAATAAATCATGAATATGTGCTTTATGAGTACTAATAAACAGCCAGTATGCTAGTAATACGCATTCTAATAAGCAATTAGTTAACAGTGAGAATTGGTCCCTTAACTAAAGTGTTACCCAGAGTGTTATCGATAACCCACTTTTAAGGAGGCCTTTTGACCAGGACATGGAGGCTGAAGGTCAAAATCACCTTTGAGAGCAGCGTATCCCAAAGGTAACACCCCTTTTTCAAATCGTAATATAATCACCTTTATTGCTTCAGTGTTCACCATTGTATTAATGTGTTAGCAAGATTTCCAACAGGCTGCATAAACAGCACTCTAAGAAAAGTCTGTAAACATTAGGTTCAAAGTACTGTGTTAATATGAAGAATTTAAATTTTTCACTAGTGTTTATTTTGGTCACACTTTATTTTAAAGTCCAATTCTCACTATTAACAAACCATTAACTACAACTTTTGCCTCAATAAACTCCTAATTTGCTGCTTATTAATAGTTAGTTGTTAAGTTTATATATTGGGTAGGATTAAGGATGTAGAATATGGTCATGCAGAATATGTGCTTTACAAGTACTAAAAAAACAGCTAACATGTTAATAATAGGCATGCTAATAAGCAACTAGTTAAGTGAGAACTGGTCCCTATACTAAAGTGTACTAATATAACTAAACTTATATATACTGTGTGTATATATATGTATGTATATATGTATATATATATATATATATATATATATATACATA
>NW_015639507.1:1125840-1141941 GCF_001515625.1 Sinocyclocheilus rhinocerous
TTTTTATTTTACAGTTATTTTTGTTAATTAGTAGCTTTTTTTTTTCAAATTACAAACCCGTTCCCTTATGAACCTCCAGTGTTTCACCAACCCCAGTTTGGTAAACCCTGACCTACAACTACAGGGTGAAAGAATGAGTAAATAGCTGTTTGGTTACTGGTTAGCAATAACCTGTAGAATATACAGCTTACACTCTTAAAAATAAAGGTTCTTTATTGGCATCTGTGGTGCCATGAAGAACCTCTACCATCCAATCGTTCCATTCAGCAAAAGATTCTTAAACGTTCTTTAGATTTTTAGAATGTTCTTCACACTAAGAAAAAAATGGTTCTTTTAAGAACTGTTCACTGAAAGGTTCTTTGGGGAACCAAAAATGGTTCTTCTATGTCATCACAGCGAAAATCTCCATTTGAAACCTTTATTTTTAATAGTGCATGTGATATCAAAAGAAAAATAGTGTCAGATGCTGAGAAAGAAGAAAAAGGTTTCATGTTGAATGTAATGACTATAAATAACATATCTTGAATGAATGAATGAATGAATGAATGAGGCATTTATATAGTGCTTTCATTGTGTATTGCTGTATACCTAAAGCGCTTTACAATAATTTCTTGGATCATATCCGCTGTGCAGGTGTTCTTCCGTGGAAGTAATTATGTTCAATCAAGTCAGCACTCCAAGTTATGGAGAAACACAGACTGTGTTCCAACAAGTCAACAAACACATACTCACTATTAATCCCCCTTCATATTCACATATTCACCCACAAAACCCAGCCATTCAGAAGCCACAAAACTCACCTTGTCTTTTTATCGGCTGAAATCCAGTGACATTTGGGGCCGGTGGCCACGTCATTAGCAGATCGACCTCTGTGGGCGCAGGTGGAGGGGGTAGACTGTGGCTCTGAGTCAGTGTCAGGGGCAACACCGTGGGCAGAATTTTAATAAAGCAGCTCGCCCATGTGTCACCGGCGTCCTTCGACGCGTTCTCTCCATCTCACCCGGTGAAAAAAGCGATGACACATAGACCGAGCGTCCGCATGTCCCTGTCTGAGCCCGCCCCTGCCTCCCCTGCCACCCCCGGATGCATACGCTCGTCTGGCAGCCAACGGTTTGTCAATCCTCTGAGAAATCTCGAGGTCTAAAAGCTGGAGCTGTAAGCTAGTCACATCCCGTCTGAGGGCCAGATCCTCAGAGGTTCTTACTCGACTTTTTTCTTTTTTCGAAAGCTCAGTTGCAAGCGTGAGTCGCCGTGTTGAATTACAAGTGAGAGGAGACCCGTCAAGTGAGATCTGTCACGTCACAGCCGCTCGATGTGAGTTAATGCTGATTAATGGAGCCCTTCTGCGTGGCGGTTTTGATCCATGAAATGACATGAATGAATGTTTGCTTCACACAGACGCATTGCTTTCCCTCGACTGTCATCTGTACTGATTAAAACACTCTGACTGGATGGAATTGTGGCTCATTTCAGCATTGAATGATAGTTTTCTCATGCTTCTCCAACAAAAATTGAGCAAGTTTCACACAGTTTTGTCAGAATACTATAATTACTGTGACTATTAATGGTGTTTACTAAGGTTTAGGTGCTATACATTGTGTAACTTGCTCATCACTGTTTATGGACTTTTTTTTTTTGCCTGTCTGGTGATCAGATTCTCTGGACTTGCACTAGGGCTGCACGATAAATCGCATGCGATATTTAACGCGCATCTTATCAGTAAAGCCGGTTCTGTAATCAGCGGTAAATCTCCATCACGTGCGTGCTTTCACATTGAGCAGCATTAACTACACAGAGCCGTTGTTCACTGACGAGGTGCGCAAAAAATCGCGCGAATATGAACGTGGTTTTGCGCAGCTCGTCAGTAAACAACGGCTCTGTGTAGTTAATGCTGCTCAATGTGAAAGCACGCACGTGATGGAGATTTACCGCTGATTACAGAACCGGCTTTCTGACAAGATGCGCATTAAATATCGCATGCGATTTATCGTGCAGCCCTAACTTGCACTGAAAGAGACACGTGAGCTAGATCTAGAGACTTGGAGATGGGCTCTTTTGACTTGAGCCAGGAAGTAATGACAATGGCCTGGTAACCAACCAAAGCACCCTAGAAATGGGTTCAGAATATGTAAAAATCTTGCAGAGCTTTTTGTCATTTAAGTGATATTTTGAATGACACTAGTGACTTTTATTGTAACAATACCTGTAGTAAGTGTGATATTTTAGGTAAAACTATGATTAGCTTGGTAAATATCGGTAAGTAAAAACTATTTTGCTGTTTTTCTAAGTCATCTTGGGGCTTAGATTACCTGAAATTGATTTTGGTTGGAAATAAATGGACTGGTTAAGTCATCTTTAATAACTGTAAAATATGATAGCATGATGATGACAGTGTATATTATTGTACACTCAAACCCCAAGTCAGATAAGGTCGTGTCTTAGGGATGTTGTAATTCTCAACACATCCTAAACCCCCGGGAGTTTTACCTCTAAAGTTTCACTTTGAATTGTACAGTAAGTTCCTCTGTCAAAAACTTAGTACCTCTCTGACAGACACTGCAACCCAAAGCTTTATATAGAGCGGAGAGAGAAGAAACGTTCTGCTCCGCTCCGATTGTCTGGATAACAAAGAGAAATGGCAGATGGTGTCAAACTTCCTCACAGCTGCCACATGATAACTAGTGAGTGTGTGTGTGTGTGTGTGTGTGTGTGTGTAATATGTGTTGCCCCGGGTCGCATGTCTCCATGTCTATCACACCAGTAAAGTAGATGTTCTATTCTGCACCTGATTCCCTCATATAAAGCAAATGAAATCCTGTAAAACCCATTTCGTAGAGGACACACTCTGATAACACAGTAATCGCGCTTGCTGAGATGCGGCCTGACTGCAGACGCATAATTTGAATGTTTTTTGGTTGTTTCATTTGATAATTTTTAACCTGCGAGCACATTCTATATGTCTCGCGATTCGTCTTAGCTGTCAAAGATCTCCGAAAAAGCGATGAGACATCTGTCTGGGTTTTGACATGGAGGAGAAAAGGGGGCGGAAAAGTAGATGGAAATCAGAGATATTGGGGAGAAAAGTAGTTCCTTATTGCACTCGGTCCATCAGAGAGACAGAAAGAGACAAGGAGAGATAGACACAATGAATGGATGAGCTGAAAGGGGAGTGAGAGCGATAGATACACGGCTTTAAAAGACAGAATGTGTGTGGGAGAGAGATAACACGAGACAGGGATGTCGCTGAGATGGAGAGAGGGATAAACATGAGCGAGGACATATGGAGACAGAACGAAGGTTAGAGAACAGTTACGCATGTAAAGACACGTATGCACACTTAAAAGAGTAGTTCTCCCCTGAAAATGAAAATGCTGTTGCCCACAGGCCTAGATTGGGGTTTAACATTGATTATTAAAGTCAATCAGATTATACAGATACAAATCTTTGCATATTAAAGGTTTCAGGTCTGTAGTGTGTGTATATAATACGTAGATGTATGTAACTTCCATTAAGCACAGAGTAGTTGGTAACACTTTAGATTAGGAAACACATAGTCAATGTTAACTAAGAGTTTTCCCTCAATAAACTCCTAACTGCCTATTGATAGTAAGAAAGGTAGTTGCTGTTTTAGTTATGTTTAGGTATTGGGATCATTAGTATGTGCTTTATAACTACTAATAAACAGTCGGTATGCTAGTAATATACATGCTAATAAGCAACTAGTTAATAGTGAAAATATTTCCTTATAATAAATTGTGACTGACTTATATAGTATACTTTTAACTTACTTTTATAGCATTTTTGGATCTTGACATTCTCTGCGTTCATTGCGAGGAAAACCACGTGAAAATTTTTCAAAACATCTCTATGTATAGAAAAATAAGTTTAATGACTTTATGTATACTAATTTACTATTCTCAAACTAATTTAATATTAAAAATTGTTCCACTTTGCAATAAATGTTTATATGTTAACATTACTCATGAAATAACAACAAACAATATTTTACAGTATTTAGGTTAATTTTAATTTCTACATAAACATAAAATTTCAACTTGTTTAGTTGTAAGTAATAAATACAATAATAAAATAATATTTTCAAATATTAAGAGATTAATGAAGTATGTATTATAAATGAACTTTAACTTAGCGAAAAACAGTAAATATTTATTTAATATTTTATAAATACATAAAATATATATTTAAGAAATTAATTAATATTTAAAATTATATATTGCATTATATTATATATTGTATTATTGTCACGATGTGCCTACGGTGAGGAGCGAGGAGCTAGGAATGAGGAACGAGGAGAACGCAGGAGAATCAAGATCAACAGTCTTTATTGACATCAAGGAATCACACGTAGGACACAGGATCGACATTCAAGACAGCACGCTAGACACGGAAACACACAGGGCTTAAATCATTGGACTAATGAGGGAACACCTGGAATCAATAAACATAATGAAACATGAGGGAAAACTGGGTCATGGAGCACGTGGATGAGGAGAACACAACACAAGACAGGAACAGAGTCTGACATTACTCCCCCCTCCCGGAAGGCGCGTCCACGCGCCACATAACAACCAACGGGGAGGGGGGTGGGCACTCCGGAGGCCTCTCAGGGCAGGCTTCTAGGGACGGACGGCCTCCAGGGCGGTACCCGTTCCGAGACCCATGGCGGATCAGGCAGCTCGGGGAGCCATGGCGGATCAGGCAGTTCGGGGCGCCATGGCGGAGCAGGCAGACTGGGAAGTCCTGGCGGAGCAGACAGTTCAGGAGGCCATGGCAGAGTAGGGAGTTCAGGGGGCCATGGCGGAGTAGGGAGCTCAGGGGGCCATGGCGGAGTAGGGAGTTCAGGAGGCCATGGCGGAGTATGGAGCTAAGGGGGCCATGGCGGCGCAGACAGTTCAGGAGGCCATGGTGGAACAGGGAGCTCGGGGAGCCTGGCCTCGGCACTCAGCCCGGTCTCCACGGACGGACCCCTACTACCCCCCCGATATTTACAGATACCGATATTTACTCGGGAACTGTGGCCCTCCCTGGGCTTGACTTGGGGACTGGAGCCCTCCTTGGGATGTACGTGGGAACTGGAGCCCTCCTTGGGCAGGACATGGGAACTGGAGCCCTTTCTGTGCTAGACTCGGGGATTGGAGCTCTCTCTGGGCTAAACTCGGGGACTGGAACCCTCTCTGGGCTAAACTCGGGGACTGGAGCCCTCTCTGGGATAAACTCGGGGGCTGGAACCCTCTCTGGGATAAACTCGGGGACTGGAACCCTCTCTGGGCTAAACTCGGGGACTGGAGCCCTCCCTGGGCTAAACTCGGGGACTGGAGCTCTCTCTGGGCTAATTCAAGAACAGGAGCCCTCCGTGGGCTAAACTCAGGAACAGGAGCTCTCCGTGGGCTAAACTCAGGAAACAGGAGCCCTCCGTGGGCTAAACTCAGGAACTGGAGCCCTCTTTGGGCTGGATTCGGGGGCTGGAGCCCACACTGGAGCGAGCTGTGGGGCTGGAGACCACACTGGAGCGAGAATGAGGGCCGAGAGCCATCCTTTTCGCCTCATCCTCCTCTTTTGGTTATGGGTGAATAGGGTGGCCAGCGGGCTTGACATTACGGCAGCCGGCGGGCTTGACTGATGAACAGCCGGTGGGCTGGACAGCGGGCTGGTTCTGGATCGGGGCTGAACATTCTCCAGACACCGGAGGATTCCTTCCCTCCAGCTCAGTCCAGTGGTGTCTGGGAGGTCCACGGGGCCGATAGCAATTGGCCTCGATCCAGAACAGAGAGTTGAGCGTGGCGTCATCCAGCGCTGTTTTAGCGGCGATCTTGCAGAACTCCCACGCATACTCCACGAATGGGAGATCTCTGTGGGCTAGGGTGGAAAAACAAGCAGCGATTTCCATGCCGCGGTGGGAGGGAAAAACGGGAAAATAAAAGACTTTTCAAAAAACCGAAAACAAATACACGGAGAGTAGGGGCGCCGCTTACTGTTTAGGTGCTGTCTTCTGTCACGATGTGCCTATGGTGAGGAGCGAGGAACTAGGAGCAAGGAACGAGGAACGAGGAGAACGCAGGAGAATCAAGATCAACAGTCTTTATTGACATCAAGGAATCACACGTAGGACACGGGATCAACGTTCAAGACAGCACGCTAGACACGGAAACACACAGGGCTTAAACTATAGGACTAATCAAGGAAACTAATAAGGGAACACCTGGAATCAATAAACATAATCAAACATGAGGGAAAACTGGGTCATGGAGCATGTGGGGGAGGAGAACACAACACAAGACAGAAACAGAGTCTGACTATTGTATTGTATTGTGTTATATTATATTATATTATATTATGATATATATTGAATGCTTATATCTGATTGGTTGACGAATGTTCTAAGGTCTGCAATTATTTTCAGGGAAACAGTCAATCCAGGCAGGTCCTGACTGCATTACATGTCGATATCACTTTATCAGATTACTTCAGTTATTTTTAAAGGTTCTTACAGCACGTTACATTTGACGTTTTACAGCAAATGCACATTGTATTCACAGCACATGGAGAGATGGAGTTCACTGCATTCACTGTGAACTGATATGGCCAAACACTGGATTGCATTTCAAATTAAATGACACGAAGATTATCATAAGCTAAGACTTAGCTATATTGTTATTGTTTGTTGTTCATTCATATAACCACACTTTTCCAGTGGGTGATGGAAAAGTTCATCACACTTTTGTGACACTTTTCCTTCAGATGTGTCAAGCGTGCATATCATAATGCATGCTTAGTGTGTTTAGAGATTAATTGTGATATTTGCTGCTGCAGCCATGTGGGGGAGGAGAACACAACACAAGACAGAAACAGAGTCTGACTATTGTATTGTATTGTGTTATATTATATTATATTATATTATGATATATATTGAATGCTTATATCTGATTGGTTGACGAATGTTCTAAGATAAGATGTACAATTATTTTCAGGGAAATGCACAGCTAAAGTATTTCCAGGCAGATCTTGACTGCATTACTTGTCCATATCACTTCACCAAATGATTTCAGTTGTTTCAAAGGTCCTTGCAGCCTACAACAGCAAAAGAACTAAAATCCACAAAGACACTGACCAAGCGAATAAATATAGCAAACAAAATAACAGGAAATACAGGAAAAAAATACAGGGAAAAAAATAATTATTTCCATTTGCCACAAAGTTACATTTTATTATGTATGGAAAGCACATACTCTATTTCTCCCACTCTCTCTGCCTTACAAACGCACACAACATACAGTACAGACACACACTCGCACAGAAACATGTTGTCAACACTACTCTGATGATTCTATCAGTAAAATAGCTCAATAACTTCAAAGCTACATGTCATTTCTCGAAATCGTGGTAATACAGCAATGTTCTTGAAACTGATGAACTTACATTTTTGCTATTAGTAGTGATGCTGCTGCTGAACACTGTTGAGAGATGCACAGCATCATAATTCACACACTCTTAATCTCTCTCTCTCTTTCTCTCTCTCCTTCTGTCTGTCTAATAACTTCATTATTAACTGCATTAGTCTGCTATCACTGGCTCAAGCCTCCGTTGCTAGGTCTAAAATTAAGTTTTGGAGGTGCTGGACGATATGCATAAGAAATTAGTCCTGCTCACAAGAGCATTTTAAGGACAAAAACCTGACAAATCTCTTTAAATACAACATCCGAACAATATTTGAGGTGTGGTAACCATAGTATAAGCAGAATAATTGACTCCGGTCCTTTGAATTATTAGAAAATAATGCACATCCAAGGTGGAATGGATAACCACCTTGGGTGTGAATTATTTTCTAATAATTCAACGGCCCGTCGTACAGGTATAATAAATTACCTGTTAAAAAGTAACTAGCAGTTAATGTAGAGACAAACATGAATTAAAAATAATGGTAACACTTTATTTTAGGGGTCCAGAATAATGCATTAGTTAAGCATTAATTAATGGTTAACTTGTTCACAATTAAGCATTAGTTGAGCACAAACACACTAGTAATTAATGATTAACTTACCATTTAGGGAGCTCAGATTATGCATTAGTTAAGCATAAATAAAGTAGTAGTTAATGATTAACTTGTTCACAATAATGCATTAGATAAGCATGACCACACACTTAATTAATGATTAACTGAACAAATAATAAGGGTATATTAGCCATTGTTTACAATTTATTAAACATTTTATAGACAAATTTATGCTATCAATAAACAAAAATAAGCTAGTAATTAATAATTAACTGAATGTACAGTAAACACATTTTAGCCATTATTTACAACTTAATAAGTCATATATTATTTTTGTGTAGTGATGTAAATATATTTCTATAATTCACCATTTATTAAGTTGACTGAACAATAAGCTAGTGATTATATTTAATTACTGCTTAAATAAGCCAATAATTATGGCTTAACTGCCATTAATACAGTACTAATAAAGGCAACTTGACCCCCTATTCTAAAGTGAAAGTTATTTCCACATTAATTATGGCACTTATTGAGTGATATTCAAGTTTAAGTTGTAAATAATGGCTAAAATGCGTTTACTGTACATTCAGTTAATTATTAATTACTAGCTTATTTTTGTTTATTGATAGCATAAATTTGTGTCTATAAAATGTTTAATAAATTGTAAACAATGGCTAATATGCCCTTATTATATGTTCAGTTAATCATTAATTAAGTGTGTGGTCATGCTTATCTAATGCATTATTGTGAACAAGTTAATCATTAACTACTACTTTATTTATGCTTAACTAATGCATAATCTGAGCTCCCTAAATGGTAAGTTAATCATTAATTACTAGTGTGTTTGTGCTCAACTAATGCTTAATTGTGAACAAGTTAACCATTAATTAATGCTTAACTAATGCATTATTCTGGACCCCTAAAATAAAGTGTTACCATAATGGGAATAGAATATTTGGTCACATTTTAGTTCGGGGACCAATTCTCACAATTAATTAACTATTAACTACAACATTTGCTTTAGTAAGCTCCTAATTTGCTGCTTATTAATAGTTAGTAAGGTAGTTAAGTTTAGGTATGGGGTGGATTAAGGATCTAAAATATGGTCATGCAGAATAAGGCATTAATATGTGCTTTATAAGTACCAATAAACGGCCAATATGCTAATAATATGCATGCTAATAAGCAACTAGTTAATAGTGAGAATGGGTCCTGAAAATAAAGTGTTACTGAATATTTTAAATGATAAAAATACTGGGAAAAACACTGTTAGTTCTCAATGCCTAATGCATAAATTAATATTAAACATATTGAACTTTACTGTAAAGTATTACCAAAAAAATACTAAATTTGGGTTTATGCATCTGTATATATGCATCTTAGACCGTAGACAATGTGAATAAGTATTAGCAGAGAGATGAAATGCATGAATTTACATAAACGCTTTGGGGTTGTGTTATAAATTCCAGAAACGTGACCCAGAAAGTGCTTTCAAAAACAAATAATAACATCCTGAGACACTGAATATTGTATGAATAATTCCTTTAAAGGAGATGCTGGTATATATAGTCTCTCTTCATGTAGGGGATGCAGGGAACTCTACGTGTTTAGCGGGATTTCATCGGTTCTAAATGTCGAATGTGTGATGTGAATGTGATGCAGGTCTTGGGCACTTCAGATAGAGGTGAGGGCCAAACAGACAGCAGGTGAGCAGGGCATCTCGCTGCCGGTAATGAAAGCAAAGGATTCTGGGATGGATTGTGCACCGAGGGGTAGAAAGAGAAAGATGGGGAGATATGTTATGATTGACAGTGAGGGAGAGAGAGAGAGAGAGAGGGGGCTTGATTCAGACTGATTCCCGCTGTTCTGCCCGCTGCACGTCCTCAGCCTGTCATATGTGCATGTGTTGAGGGGGATGTTGAATTCATTCACCCGGTGCTCACTCACGTTCACGTTACTCATCGGCCGTGTGTGTGTGTGTAGTGCGGGGGCTCCCGCGTTCAAACAGGAGATTCTCTCCCACTGGTCACTTTCCATTAAAAACCAACTCCCACTGCTCAATGAGTGCCACGCGCAGTCGACCGAGGATGTCCAAGCACGCCGTGTCTCCAGACCGAGAGTTTGACTTGTTTTAGAAAAGCGAGCAGCCTGCCACCGTACCCAGATAGCACACGTATGTCTGCAAGATGTCTGTTAAAGATCTCTTCATCTGGAAAGCATCTACTGTGTACAAACCTCTGATAGACGTCTTTCAGACGTCAGTTGTACATACACTCTAAATCATAAACATCTTAAAGACATCTTCTAAACGTCTATTTGACATCTGATAGGAAATGTCCTAGAGACGTATTGCAGATTAGCAAACACTCTAAGAAATACATCTTGCAGATGTAAATGCAGACATCTCTGTGATGTACGTGTGCTATCATGGGTATGTGTGAATCGAATCTCTTGTAGTCGTTTAGTAATCAGCAGAAAGTCTGTTCCTCACTGCAGCTTATTGAGAAGAACAGACCGTCTGACTGATGCATAACGTGACCAAACGCTGGTTGTTTTAAGGGGTTAGGGGTTGAAATGCATTTTACCGCAATAATATGTTGGCCTGGAAAATTGTTGCATTTGAAATATTGCGTAACAGTCTTTGCAAACATGATACAGAAAAAAATAGTGGAAACTATTTGTGTAGACTTGGTGATCAAAGTTTCTATCTGTTCAAAATTAATGAGTACTTTAAAGCAAGTCAGTTCACTCAGCGGCCATATTATTAACGCCCCCGGCAGCTATTTCAACCTTATATAAGAACATCTCTGTCTAGTAAAGACTTGACTGTTTATCGATATTCTGTTTTAATAATATAAGAAATAAATTCTGACAGCAATGGTACCATAAATTGTGTTTCTTTAGTAGAAATCTAGTTTGGGGTTGGTAAGGTTTTTAACTTTTTTTATGTTTTGTTATGTTATGTTTTAAAGAAGACTTTTATGCTTGCCAACACTGCATTTGTTTGATCAAAAATACAGTAAAACCAAGAATGTGAAATATTATTACAATTTAAAATAACTGTTATCTATTTGAATAAATATCTTCAGACATCATTCTTGTGCTGAGTTGCTACACAAGAGACACTGAAAACAGTTGTGCTGCTTAATATTTTTGTGAAAAACATAATACTTTTCTTTGATGAAGAAAAGTAAAAAAAAAAACATTTATTTGAAATAGAAATAATTTGTAACATTGTCTTTACTGTTAAATTCAATGCAAAATCAATAATCTTATTGACCCCAAATGCACTGTATGTGCATTAGAATATTACAGTACATTATATTATTAAAATATTAGTGTTTTTAAAGTAACTAAACAGGTGATTGGCTCCTATAGCTGCCATATTGAGTGTTATGTTGTCCCCAATTATTTTTGCTGGAAATATACAGTATATTAAATAATGTGAACTAAACACTATATTTTATTTGATTTATTAGTGCAGCAGGTTGTTTTGCAGTCGTAAGAAACTAAACTTTGCTTCAGACTGTGCCTAAGAAATAACTCTTAAAAACAAGTTATTCCTTATTTTGACTTGTTTTGGATGCACTGCACTCTGTATTTGTGCATGAATTAATATTTCTTTGATGCTGTCTGTTAAATAATGTGCTCACGGATAGCTGCAGCAATTCTCCAGTTAAAATATCTAAAAATCCTTGACATGTCAAACAACACCACATAAGAAATGGAGACTAGTTTTTATACATTTATTTGAACAAAAGTGCATGTTTTTCTTACTGCACTGGCAGATTTTTTTCCGCCACTGCTTTTAAGTACAAGACAAGTGTAAGACAAAACACACTTCTAATCAAAATTCAAGATAATATCATATGTGCTGTTGCTTTTCAACTACAGTAAGTGCTTCTTGTTTTAAGGACTTTTTAGATATTTTTACTGAAAAACAAGTCAGAAAAGACTCATTAAGAAGTGACTTCTTAAAGACCCCCTGTGGTGAAAAACACAGTTGTTTGCATGTCTGTCCGGTCTATTTATGCTTAAAGACAAACCATGTGCAAATTCACCAGTCAACACCATTGCTGAGCATTTTCTCCTTAAAAAGGCAGTGTATCAAAGACGTGGTTTAAAATTACACTTGTTTCCTACCATCACAACCATGTAACCAATCACGTCAACTTGTGGGTGGAGCTTTTCATATCATTAGCAAATTGTTTCTACCTAAAGATGTTGATTTTTAGAACGTAGGTGTCTGAGATGGCCAACAAGAACATGGTGTGTGTAACATCAGTAACACATTATTAGTTGTTTAATACTGTAGTCAAGCCAAAAGCTAATGAAATCAATTACTGTTACATGTCCGACGCTGTAGAGAGCTATACATAAAATGCAGTACCATGCCAATACATCAACTTGTAGATGACCCTGTATAATTCACTTATCCTCTTCAGAATCAGTTTCTGGTTCACACATGTGGTGAACATGAACATAGATAGATTGATCTAATATTGCCACTTGCCATTGAGTAACGTTTACCTCATCAGCGTTTACTACTACAACGAGTGAAAGTGGTGCAGGTCCAAAATGGTGTGATTAAGTGGAGGTTGGGACTAATTTGCATATTCATGTATACTAAATGAGGTAAGGGTGTAGAGTTACATTCAAGCCATTTTAAAGCAAGAAGAAATTTTCACATAAAAAAAGACATTTATATATGTATTTTTCATTATTAAAGATAAGTTTTAAGTGATAACATTAGTGACTTCTGAGGGACTCTAATGAAAAACTCATTAAGTAGTAGTTTGTTTCCAGTGTACAGTGGTATAAACCGTATAACTTACATGAGCAGTGTTGGGCAGTAACACATTACTTAGTAACGTGTTACTGTACTACGGAACTCCCGCAAAATAGAAATAACCAAAAATAAAATATCTAAAACAAATAAATTGTTATTCATCTATAGCACAAAAGCAACATGAACTAATATAAAATATAAACGATTAACAGGTGCAAGCGTATGCAGAGTTTCTATTTAGGCTATAACACGTGTTTGCAGCGTTGAGCAATGCAGTGCTGAAATTTGCGTGCTCATGAATCCTCTCATTTTAGACATTATGAAAGATTCATTATGCATATATTTATTGTGTTTTAACAGAGATTTGTGAGATTGTGATGAACTGAGATGTCTTTTAGAGATTATGCAGCGCTCTTTGCTGCCATTCTGCCATGCCAAACCATGCACGCAGCAGCCGCTTGCTTTAGTTAAAAATAACAATTTTAACAAATTTCAGAGCAAATTTATCGGGAACGTGTAAGCTGGGATTTCATTATTTTAATGGAGAAAAAAGTAACGTAACTAGTAATGTAACTAATTACGAATTACTTTTGAAATAAAGTAATCAGAACAGTAACGTGATTACTTTTAAAAGGAGTAATCAGTAATTTGATTACATTTTCAGAGTAACTTACCAAACACTGTACATGAGTCACTTGACTCATACAATTTGCGAAAAACCATCCAATGAGACTGAAACTGCACAATTTCAGTCAGCGCTTGCTATTTTTCTTTTACCAGGCAGATGGGAAATAGACGTGAGGTTCTTGGACATGGCGTCTGAGGTTGAATCTAGAATCTGGCTTGCCCTTCGCGACAGATTTTTGTTTTTGGAAACTGCATGTGAAATGAAAATGGAATGGGTGCGTGTCAGCGCTGTACAGTATACGATGCCCTTTTGAAGTGTGTAGGCTAGTGTATGTTCAGCCGCAGGCTTACCCACGCTGCCTCCTGTGTGTCATCAGTGAATGAAAGGCCCTCGTCTCGTTGGAAACATGTGAGGGAAGAGCGCGTCAGATCTCCGGCAAGCTCTGGCATCAATTATACAAGTGACACTGGTGTGAAGTGTCTCTCTCCATCTCTCCCCATAGCTTACGAGACCGTAATGAGTCATCCGTCTTAATTAACAAATGAATGGTAGAGCGTCAGGAGCGACTGTCACGCTTGTTTACGCGCCATCTTGCCCTGCTGAGTTTCGCCTTTGTGTCAAAGCAAACACGCGATATTGCCGACTCAAAACTTCTGTCACCCAATTAGCATTGAATGATCGTAGCGGGAAAAACGTAACGGCGACGAACACTCCTGGGATGAGTCGAACAAAGAAGCGTCTCTCTCACGCACTTTCTTTTGGTCCCTCTCTTGTTTTCTCTTCAAGGGTCCCCTCAGGGTTCCCACGTTGCTTTTCAAATGAATAGCCTGCCCTGATAAGGACTATTTGTTTGTTTGCTGCGGTTTCCTAATGTGCGCCTGTCTATTCAATATCCATTAGGGGCCGGCGTGAGGCGCTTGGCATCCAAATGCAAAGTGACAAAAACACCTTGATGTGGAGTTTGTTTTCTCTCTCCTGGCCGCCGCTTCCTTTTGTTTGGCACGGAGACAAGCGTCCATCTTTGTTAAGGCGGCTAATTGCTTCTCTGGTGGTGCGGCTGTAGCTTTGGCTGTCTGGCGGCTGATAAAATATTGATTGTCTGTCTATGCGGAGGAGAAGAGTGTGGAAGGGGTTAGAAGGGGATAGAAAAGGAATTAGGTTCTTTGCACCTGCTTCTACCTGTGGCACAAAAGTGATCCGAGTTCAGTCGAGAAAGGACAAAAGTGATGACCATTAGCTAGCTTGTAGGCTATAGTTTTATAAGAATGCCATATTATGACTTTTTGCTCTGCCACAGCCTTAGGAAGAGCTGCATTGTCTGGAGAGAGAAATTAAACGCTAATAAGCTCTTCAAGCTTCAAACGTTTGCCTTCGCATCGGCTGCTGAAATCGCATTAGCTGTAGAGATAACGCCTTTTGACCTGAAAGAACGATTGATTTCAGATTCACCTGAGAAAGCATTGAGAAGGCACGTCAAAGCAGTTAATGAGGTGGTTATTTTAGATTTGTGTAAAAAAGAAAAAAACTTGTTAACACTCTGGTTTAGGCAGTGCCGATCCTAAACTTCTGGGGGCCCTACGCAATACTGTGTCGGCGGGGGGGGGGGGGGCTTGCGTATTTTGCGGATAGGGAGGATTGGCTCTGGGTTTAGGGACCAATTCTCACTGTTAATTCTCACTATTAGTAGTTGCTTATTAGCATGCATATTACTAGCAGATTGGCTGTTTATTAGTAATCATAAAGCCCACACTAAGCACCATCGAATTGATGCATTTCTTCGGTAAAATACAGGTTTGTGTAAATTTTATTTTATCTATAAAATTGTTATTGTTCTGTACATCTTTCAATTTTATGCAAAGCATCATACAGTGCAGTGAATACGTGCGGAGCTGCACGAGCCTATGGCGGTAAAGCCCGCCAAAGCTCGCCAGAATGGGCGGGGTCATCTGGCTATATAAGCGGGCAATTCGCCAGTATTGGCTTAAACCACGAGTTCCATCCTGCGCCTGGCATCTGGGACGCCTTCGCGTCAAGGTAGACCGGGCCTGTGTATCAGCCCTGGCCATTGGAAAGATCCTCGTTTGATGGAACGGGGCGTGCCCCTGGGAATGGTCTGCAGAAGGAATGTAGTCTCGACAGACGCCTCCAACACGGGTTGGGGAGCGCTGTGCGATGGCAAGCCAGCTTTCGGCCACTGGTCGAAAGAGGAAGGCCGGCTTCACATCAACTGCCTGGAAATGCTGGCTGTGTGTCTGGGCCCTCGAACCTTTCTGCCAGACCTAAGGGGACACCACGTCTTAGTCCGCTCAGACAGCATGACGGTAGTGTCCTATATAAATCGCCAGAGCGGTCTCTCCTCGAAGCGCCTCTTCGCACTAGTGGAGCGCCTCTTGGAATGGGCTCAGCTCAACTTGAGCTCGCTGAGAGCAGCACATATACCGGGCAGGCTGAACCAAGGAGCAGACATGCTGTCTCGGAGCAACGTCCCCTCGGAGGAGTGGACGCTCCACCCTGAAACGTTTCAGAAAATCTGGGAGATCTTCGGCAGGGCAGAGGTCGACCTCTTCGCCTCAGAAGACAACTCTCATTTCCCAACTTACTTTTCGAAGGACAGGGACGCGTTGGCCCACGACTGGCCCAACCTCCTCCTTTACGCTTTTCCCCCGATCGCTC
>NW_015639507.1:1142010-1159420 GCF_001515625.1 Sinocyclocheilus rhinocerous
GTTGCTTCTTCCGGTGCTTGGTCTAGCGGTGGGTTCATTGCAGAAATTTGTGCGGCGGCCGGCTGGGCCTCGCCGTCCACATTTGCCAGATTCTATAGTCTGGACATCCCGGCCTTACAGGCGCGGGTCCTTTCTGCATAGCAGGGCACTCTGTTATATGACAACCAGTGCTTGGCGTTTGCCTCCTTCATGTACGCTCTTGGCCCTCAGTGAGTTCCGAAGCTGTACTGAATTATTTCGGGACGATGATATAAGGCTGGGCCGACCTCTCTGAGTTCAGCCCTACTGCCTTTTGCGGGGCTTCCCTGCAAAATACTTGGTCCCTCTGGGCCCCCTTGGGTGCTTAAGGCAAGTTCAAGTATTAGTCGTTCCTCTAGCATAGCACGACGGGATTGTACTGGTTCCCCAAAGCATCTTAAACAGACGCAGTACGAGTGAAGTATCGGGCTTGGTCTAGCGGTGTGTCCATTGCAGAAATTTGTGCGGTGGCCGGCTGGGCCTCGCCGTCCACATTTGCCAGATTCTATAGTCTGGACATCCCGGCCTTACAGGCGCGGGTCCTTTCTGCATAGCAGGGCACTCTGTTATATGACAACCAGTGCTTGGCGTTTGCCTCCTTCATGTACGCTCTTGGCCCTCAGTGAGTTCCGAAGCTGTACTGAATTATTTCGGGACGATGATATAAGGCTGGGCCGACCTCTCTGAGTTCAGCCCTACTGCCTTTTGCGGGGCTTCCCTGCAAAATACTTGGTCCCTCTGGGCCCCCTTGGGTGCTTAAGGCAAGTTCAAGTATTAGTCGTGGGAGTGAAACTGCCATGGGTGGCATGAATCATAAGACATTAACTAAATATTTAAAACAATTTCTAAATCTTATTTTGAAATCTAGCATTATTTAACTTGCAATAAGTCTTGCGTGCATAATTCTGATTCAGTGAGTTTTATTCAGTGAAGGATTTGTCAGACTGAATCAAAGCTATTGATTAAATAAGGCTTTTGCTTCATAAGAATCATTTGTGGAAAGTTTTCCACATGGTCTTTTTATCAAAAAAATTTGGACAGCAAGCTCTCAACTTGGGTAAAATTTAATTGAATTTGCTGTGATGCTGTAATTTTGGTACCGCTGCTGAAAAGCATTGAAGGAAATAGTGGTGTGTGCCATTGCACTGTTTCAGCTGTTTTATTTTCCCTGTCTAAATTATGATTTTATTTGTAAAAAAAAATACATATCAGTTAATCGCTGCTATGAATTGTATTTGCTTTATCTTCTGACCTTCATATTAACAGGAATGTGTAATGACATAGAGATGCTGAATCAGTTTACTTCGTACTCAAAATAAGGAGAAAGACTCTTAAACAAAGATAGCAACATGTTTTAACCCCCGTTTTTGTAAGTATGAGCAAGCAATAGTAGTTCTTGTTTTATCAAACGCTTCACATAAAAATGCAGCATGAGACTTCTAAGAGCACTGCTGAGTGATGAATTGGTTTTTTGGACGGATTCATTGAGACAAATGAAGCGCTTCACTAGAATGCATTGGACTTCCCAGTGCTGATGTCAAATATCAGTGACATGATTCAAATCTAGTTTGGACCGGCAGCCTTTTAGCCTGTGCGCTTCACTGCAGCTCATTTGCTTCATCTCCACTTTGTTAGATCTGTAGATGGCCCCAGACCCCAAAATATCAACCTGGGAGAGGAAAGGAAAACAGAAAGAGCCAGAGACACCACATTCTTACATTCTCTGAAGAAAATGTGAGTGGTGCTTGCATGTGCAAAACTAGTCACCATGATGCTTAGGGTGTTTTTATGTTTTTAAAAGGGTGTTTTTTTAACGTTTCCATGTGATTGCTAGGGTTCCATGTGAGTGCCATCAAGGCTGAGAGGACGCTAACATTAGTAGTACATCAAGTCCAACCCTAAATGTTTGATGTCACGATTGTTACCATCTATTTGCATTATATATTCAGCTGGTCACATTTATGCATTTGTCAGCCAGCGAAGTTCTATGCTTAAAGCTAGTGACATGAGAAAGTACATTGATATGTTCATTCAGCCAACAGAAACATGAAAGCAAATTGGAAATGCGAACTTCAAACTAATCTATATCACTTCGTTCATTGTTGAAGTGAACTTTTGCATATTTGGTGATTAAATAAAATGTTTTGGACCACTGCTCGAATCAAATGCTACGTGTCAGGTGTGTGATACCTGTGAGTTGTCATAGCCACGACGTGTTGCTTCTCGTCCAGTGTGCGACCATCATATTTTGTTATTGTGATTAGATAATCATCATGCGTTTGAAAATAGAAGCACAATAAAGTCTGAGAGTATACATGCAATATACATACATATATAATTTCAATGCTATGGCCTTTGTAGATATTTAAAAATGGCCAGGGTGTCAATGCCAATGATCAATTTATAGTTAATATTAATATTTTTGTTCCATTCCAAAAAGTATTGTACATTTTCGTGGTTCAGAACAGTTTTTTTCTGTATTAAATTTCAGGACTGTTTTGGTTTTCATTCAGTATCCATTTGAACTCTTTCCCCGTCTTTTTTTTTTTTTTAATTTTTTTTTCTTTTTTTTTACAACTCCAATCTTTTGTACGTTAGTGTATATAGTAACCCATATTCTTGTCAACTGAGATTCATAAAGAAGACATGAAAATAAGCTGTTTAGACTACAAAACGAATGACTGAAATGGTTAGCCAACGACAGTAAAATAATAATTTACCAGATTAACACCTTGTGTGTGCGGTGCTTTCCCTAGTTCTTTTGAAAGAGACATTATAGTCTGTAAATGGACCCTTCTGTTTGATCATTTTTGATCATTTTCACAAAATTTTCATGCCCCCCAGACTATTTGGTTTATGAATATCTGAACATGCAATATGTCAAAAAGAAAGAACATAGCCTTTTCAACAAAAAAACCCCCTACTCTAGCTTCATGCATTATTTTTTATCAACACTTAAATGTGCGTAAATTTAATAAAAAAAGCTACATTTTGAACAAAAAGCTTGCAAGTAGATTGCTTGCATCAACATCCTTAGCTTACACAGTTTTCGGTAATGTTAGGCAGTTTTTATTTATATGCTGTTAAATGCTCGATGATCAATACATATTTAACATATCCATCAGCTTACATACACTTACAGCTTACAGATACTGTGTGGATGTTAGGGATGAAAGTTCAGCAGATCTTAAGAGTAGGATCAAAGCGTTGAGACCTACAGTATCAGAACCTTCCTGCCATCCACACATAGGCACAGGAGACTCCTCTCAAGCGATGTGATTGCATTGATGGCTTTTTGTTTTGTTTATGCGTTGGTGTTCGGGTCAGTCAGAGTTAGTGCTTGTGAGGCTGACATTAGCGACGGGAAGAGAACCGATTGTTTGTTTGAGATCAGTAGCGGTCAGTGGCATTTGTCTAAACTGTGAGTCAAGGAACAGCATGACGTTGGTGTTGCCACGGGGATGAAATGACCTTACAGAGCCCATAGATCAAGAGTAATAGGAGACGCTGGTGTCAGTAGAACATTATAAAGTTCCTAAAAGAGCAACTTGTTTCAGCTCAAACGTCATTGCACGGCTTTATTAGTGTGGCCGAGAACTGCAGAAGCCTCCAAGGTATGTCAAGAAACAGGTTTCAGGGTTTAACATTAAGGTGTGGGAGAGGTTTGGGCTTCAGATGCCACTTCATCCTGCATCCGATAATCATGTGCCTGTGTTTTAATGCCTTGCAAACATGAACTTTTTAAGATATATTGAACATTTTCTATATATTATTCTACATGTATTTAACAGTTATGCTTTTTCAAATGTCATAAAGGTAATGCTATCATCTGGCTATTATATACATAATGTAGGTTTTGTTAAAAAAAATTATTGTAAAATGATTAAATTGATATTTTGTATTATTTGTATTATTTTTTTAAAAATTGTATTATTTTCAAATCCACCTCATCTGAATATCACAACATCTATGTCTGTCAAAAAATAATGTGCACAATACATGGTAGTGTTTACGAGAAGCAGAGGTCCAGCGAATGCAAGCATTACGTGTAAAACCCACACTACCGGATGTTTTGACTACATTATCGCTTTCCAAGAAGAAGGAAAAAATAACGGCCTGAGTGGATTCGGTCATAGATGATAACGTACCCAATACATTTAAACCAATGGTTAGGCAGTTTTTATTTATATGCTGTTAAATGCTCGATGATCAATGCATATTTAACATATCCATCAGCTTACATACACTTACAGCTTACAGATACTGTGTGGATGTTAGGGATGAAAGTTCAGCAGATCTTAAGAGTAGGATCAAAGCGTTGAGACCTACAGTATCAGAACCTTCCTGCCATCCACACACAGGCACAGGAGACTCCTCTCAAGCGATGTGATTGCATTGATGGCCTTTTGTTTTGTTTATGCGTTGGTGTTCGGGTCAGTCAGAGTTAGTGCTTGTGAGGCTGACATTAGCGACGGGAAGAGAACCGATTGTTTGTTTGAGATCAGTAGCGGTCAGTGGCATTTGTCTAAGCTGTGAGTCAAGGAACAGCATGACGTTGGTGTTGCCACGGGGATGAAATGACCTTACAGAGCCCATAGATCAAGAGTAATAGGAGACGCTGGTGTCAGTAGAACATTATAAAGTTCCTAAAAGAGCAACTTGTTTCAGCTCAAACGTCATTGCACGGCTTTATTAGTGTGGCCGAGAACTGCAGAAGCCTCCAAGGTATGTCAAGAAACAGGTTTCAGGGTTTAACATTAAGGTGTGGGAGAGGTTTGGGCTTCAGATGCCACTTCATCCTGCATCCGATAATCATGTGCCTGTGTTTTAATGCCTTGCAAACATGAACTTTTTAAGATATATTGAACATTTTCTATATATTATTCTACATGTATTTAACAGTTATGCTTTTTCAAATGTCATAAAGGTAATGCTATCATCTGGCTATTATATACATAATGTAGGTTTTGTTAAAAAAAATGATTGTAAAATGATTAAATTGATATTTTGTATTATTTGTATTATTTTTTTTTTAAATTGTATTATTTTCAAATCCACCTCATCTGAATATCACAACATCGATGTCTGTCAAAAAATAATGTGCACAATACATGGTAGTGTTTACGAGAAGCAGAGGTCCAGCGAATGCAAGCATTACGTGTAAAACCCACACTACCGGATGTTTTGACTACATTATCGCTTTCCAAGAAGAAGGAAAAAATAACGGCCTGAGTGGATTCGGTCAGAGATGATAACGCACCTAATACATTTAAACTAATGCACTTTAGTATAAATTTGTTCTTCACTTGCTGAAATTGAATCGGAATGATATTAACACCTACCTACTCTCTAGATATCTAGAACGAATTCTAACTAGTTCTAAATCATCGTAACTTTTTCTATATACTTTCAATATTATATAACCATTTTACTGTGTATTTATTTCTAATCATGAAAATTTGTTAACTAATTGCTTTATAGATCATATACAACATATCACCAAAGCTAAATTGAAAATGTTTTCAGGTAGATAACTGTTAAACCGTTTAATGCTAAGTTCACACTACAGGATTTTAAGCCCGATTTAAGTCCGATTTGCAAGTTAACGAGCTCGCCGACAGGTCGGGCTGTGATCGGGTGAAAATCAGCGGGTGATCGGCGTTCTGCAATCTTTATGTGTGAACTACACAACGACGCATCAAAGAGGCTCGCTGACGCGTCGCCGACGTCAAACAAATATCTAGCATGCCAAATATCTGGACTGGTCGGCCGACTCAACATCACGTGGTGTCAGGTGTCGTGACGAGCTACAGCCAATGAGAGAGCAAGGCAAGGGTTGAGGTCCCTGGAAGAAAAACAACAGCAGCAACATGGCTTAAAGAAAAGTTTGGACACAATAAATGGAGCAAAATTTTTCTTCACGTGTTGTTTTGCGTCATTCCCGTTCCAATTCTCGCATGTGTTTTCGTGACAAAACGTGGTTTGTGCAGTCGTTGGGTGACAGAGTTGTTGTCAGCTTGTGTAGTGTGTAACCCCCGGTTGCGGATCATTTACATAGAGTCACGTAGTGTGAACACCACAACGACTTAAAGACAATCAAGTCATGTAGTCTGCACAGCGATCTACCGACGTTTAAAGTCGTGTAGTGTGAACTCGGCTTAAGAAAATATTTTTTTTATTAGCGATAACTAGATATCACAATAAAGTTTTGATCAGGCATTGGGGATTTTGCCAATAGAGGCACTTTTGTTTGTCCTTGTTAAACTGCGGCTTTTAAACTTGGTTGTAAAATATGATTGTCATTCCTATAAACAACAAAATTCTCTGTACAGAACAGCATGAAGCGAACAAAAGAGTAGTGACTTCATGAATGTGGACATAAAGATGAAAACTGGACTGATGTTCCTCATGTTCTGTAATGAAAGAGATTGGGTGATGAGCATGTAAAGCTTTGATGGCATACATATATGCCATCAAATATATATATATTCGGCAGTACTATCTGATCTTTCAATTTCAGTGTTTCTATATAACACTCTCTCTAACACACACATTCCCACACACCGCATTATCTTTGGGTTTGCTATTAAAATCACCTTCCAGGAAAAAAGCAAAGGTGTATGAACTCAAAATTGACTGCATTAATGTCTCCACATTTCCAGTTCTCTCACACGTCGCTCATTAGAAATGGCAAAGCTTCATCGCCCTCATCAATATGAGCCTGATATTCTCGCATGAATGCGTTATATCTATAACCGTTGTCTCCCTGTTGCAAACGGCCGTCCTTCCTGTGTGTGACAAGGTCGCCTCACATCTGCCAATTTAAGAATTCTCCTCACAATCTCGCTAATCCTTAGCATTTGAGCTGGCAATACAAACAAATTTAACTCCGCCTGTAAGACAGGCTTTTGTAATACCCAGCGGAGTGTTTAGTATTCTAGCTATCATCCATCACTGCATTCCTATTCCCTACGCTGTCCTTTCTGTACAATACTGTAAGGAAGCGGGAAAGACTAGCATGATAACCATACCCATGAACAGAGAAAAATAAGTTGGCCTTTCTTTTCCAGCCGCTGAATCGTGATGCTTGGAAAGCTATTATCTCCCTCTAAGCTGCATGGGACGCCTGCGAACCATCGTGATGGTGATAAGAGGAGCGTGAGATGGGTCCTGTGTGTGCTCTTGCAGTAAGTAGCTATTAGGGCAATGACATTTTAGTGGGGTCTTATTGACCGTGACATGCACATGGATGAGTTTGGCTAATGGGTGTCAGGCCCACGTTTTGGCACCCTACACCCAGAGGCCTGTCTAACAAAAATAATAGCCCATAATAGTCTAAATCATCTCATTTTCCATCGCTCTTTATTTTCAGCTCGGGATGTAACACAAATTTGGATTGGAAAGCATGTCAGAAATGCTCCGATGCCCTCAACAGAGTCTGTACATTTCTCTTGGGTCATCATTGCATTATGTTGTTAGGATTTAAGGGTTGTGCACCTTTCAGAATTGAATTGAGAATGGCATTTAAATTTCAGTTCAGTTCTTAAAGTTGAATTGAATTTGAATTGAGTGAACAGGTTGAAGAATTGCCATTTGAATGCAGTAGATTTAAAATTAATTGAAACTCTGAATAGTGACTTAACAGCCTTGTTTGAACGTTATAAAAACGTTTACAATTCCAGTTTGAATGTTTAATACAGAGAAAATGGATGGATGGAACAATAGATCTAATCAATGGTAGATTTAATAAATAAGTATATGAAATATTATATTTAATATTTATATTTTATTTGTTAATAGTTTATTTAATATATGTATATTTTGATTTTTTTGCATTTTTATAGTTATATTTTAATATTTTAAAACTTTAATACTTGAAAATGTTATATTTTTGCATAGAGATACAATAAATAGTGGCAGATTTAATAAAGCAAATTCATTTATATTTATACTTACATAAATACTTTTTGAGTGTCTTCGCATTATCCTGTCTTCTCGTGCATTTGTCTTACCTGGACGACCAGCCTTTTTCTCATCCGAAGGACGGTGCTTTTTGTCAGTATAGTGTCCCCGTCACTACACTGGGGCGTTAGGACCCACACAGACCACAGGGTGAGCATCCCCTGCTGGCCTCACTAACCACCTCTTCCAGCAGCAACCTAGTTTTCCCAGGAGGTCTCCCATCCAGGTACTGACCAGGCTCAACCCTGCTTAGCTTCAGTGGGCAACCAGATGAGACATGCAGAGTGATAGCTGCTGGCTACATCTTACAATTTCAGTGAAAATTGGAGGAATGTTGCCAGTTAAATAGGGTTTGTCATATACGTAAGGAAATTACCACCAGGCGCCAGATTAACACCAATAACTTGGAGGTATCTGTAAGTGTTCTCTAATTTTGATCAGAGTTCTTTTTCAATTATCTAATTTAAGTTTTTTTATACTGTGCTTCAGAATACAATGAATTTATGAAATATGCTTAAAAAACTGCTCTTCTGTGTGTGTGTGTGTGTGTATATATATATATATTAGATTATAGATCTTATATATATATACTGTATATAAATTATTACCGTATTGACCCGAGTATAAGACGATGTTTTTTTCTTGGAAATACGTCTGAAAAAACGCGGTTGTCTTATATTCAGGGTCTAGACTGACTCATGTCAATAATACACCCACAACAATAGGTGGCGCCAAATACGCATAAAACGAGTGTGCCATGAAATACGTAATGTAATGCGTGTTGTAAAGATCGCGAGTAAAAACAAAAGAAGCAGAAAACCTTACAGCTGCATGAGTCGTGACTGTCACGTTAGCCTGATGGGACCAAACTCCCTTTGTGATTTTAAAACGTAAGACAGTACCCAGATTTAATTACACCAATTCCAATATTACTCAAGATCATAAGACTCACAGAAATTCTACTAATAATTGCTAAGAAGTGCATTGCAATGAAGTGGAAATCTGATACTGTTATTCCCATAAGTCTATGGTTATCTGAGGTTAATAACTGTATACCCTTGGAAAAATTAACATACTGGCTAAGAAATAAAAGTAAAGTATTTTATAAAATTTGGCAACCCCTTTTCCGTTATATGGAAGACACTTCAATAGACCGGATGGATTCTCTTTTCGAGTGAGGTTTTACACAGTAATAACTATGATATCCTGTATCATCCCAATTTTATTTATTTTTTTATATTCGGGCCAATACGGTATGTAATAAATGAATTTTTGTAGACCATTGAGGAAGAACACTTCATTTCCTAGAATGCATTACCTGTGTTGCATTTCTTTGAATTGCAAATCAGTAAAATTGCTCTCCCTGTCGTTCTAACTCAAATTCCAGCTTCCTGTCTGTTGTGGCCAATTCAATTCAAATCCACACTCATGAATTCAAATGGAGTCAATTCTTAAATTCAAAATTTTTCCCCACCCTGGCACCCTGTCTTATTGCAGAGGTTGCGGCCAGAGGGATATTGGTGACAGGAAAAACTCGGGCACGGTTGCTTTCCCCTCATGTGGCACCGGGGATGGGTTGCCTTGAGTAGTGGCAGTGCCACAGGCTATTGAAGTGTGAAATCGCGCGGTGGTTATCCTATTACGCTTCATTTCTCGATGCACCACGCCATCCCTCACTTTTGACAAGTTTCTTAACTGCTTGAAAACAGTCAGGGGGCATGAGGCAGTGGGAAAGATGGCTCGTGCACGGAGTGGGTAGGGGTGAAAGGCTGTTGTGCCGCATCTGGAATGGGATTCTAATAAAGCCAGGCGCTGCCATGGAAACAGAAGGAGAGCCACCCCACATCCTCCAAGCAGGGAGAAACCCCAAGGAGCATCTCTCTCTCTCTCGCTCCGTTTTCGAGCGTGGCAAATGGCCCAGTGCCTCCGACCCATGCAGAAGCAGGCGCCTTGCCAGCGAAAGGGGGCCAGATAAGGGTGTGTAAAATTAGCTGTGGCTTCCAAAAAAAGAGGGGGAAATGTGCAACCTAGTCCCCCATGAAAGGAATTTCACACAGACGCCTCTATCACATTTTCCCACTCCGCGCACCGTGACTGCCAGTCCCGCAGTCAGATGTCCACAGGGTGAAAAAGATGAGTACAAAGGGTGGGACCGTGTCTGCTGTGGGTTCAGGAAGCACCGTGCATTATGGGATTGGGTGGCACCGGTTCCAGCCTCCTTTTCCCAGTTTGCTGCATTTAAAAAGGTGGCACCTGCACCTGCCGGGATCCTTAACAGATTACTGGCCGATTCACACGGTTAACTCGTGTGCCCAGCTGCATTCATATAGCGCATCTTCTAAAGGAAACCCAGAGTTCTCCTCTTCTGTTTCTCGCTGCTGCCTTTCAAGTGACACCAGACTGATGAAAGTAGAAGAAAAAAGGAGACAGCAGCGGTGGGGGGAGAGAGAAAAGGAGTTGCGAAATGAAAGAGTTGACTTGTTTCCCTCAAGGGGGGTTTCCCTCAGCCGGCGTGTGAAGTGATGCCCTCAGTGATTCATGGGAAATTTACACAACGAGTGTGAAATGCCCCTTGGCTCGCATTAAAGATTGGGTTTTAATATCTGACTAATACAAAGCCTTAATAAGATCCTGTTTTCTGCCCCCTTTCCTGCTTTCCGTGGGTTTATTAGGGAATTGATGAAAGAAGCAGCTGGCAAATGTCTGGCTTCGTATTTATTCACAAATGGATTTGAAAATTGCCTGTATGCAAATAGCTTTGAAGAGCAAAGCTTAATTCCTCTTCCGAGAAAATGTAGGAATGCGTCTGTATAGCCCTCATCTGACGCAACCGATGGTGTACTTCAAAAAATAATTGTTTACCTCTGACGGATCCTCTCTGAAAGCCTGATTAAAGCAAAGAATATTCCATATGTCTCCTTCCAGTATCCATTTCATGATGGCTCCTCTTTGTTCTCCAAGTTGTCTTGGAGGTCAGTGGAAACCACATGTGCCTCTGTCCCTCGTTGTTCTAAAAACTTTATGCTTTTTCACTGCGACAAACTTCCTGCCCTGTTTTCGTTCCTCCGTGAGGGAACAGCTTTGGAGACAGTCAGACTGACGGAGGAAGACAGTGGTTGATTAGATCTGCCTCCTGCTGAGCTTTGATAATTCGTAGCAAGGGAAGCACAACAGGAAGTTTTTTTAATATTCAAATACATTCTTCCAAATTATAAAAGCAAAGACGGCAGATAACAGTCTGACTTTACTGAGAGCAACAGGGCTCTTTTTAGTCCAGATGTTGCAGAAACTACGATTATCATTACGTTTTGTGCCCCACTTACATCTTGAAAAACATTCCTACATCGCTCATGTAGACACTGCCTTCCCAGCTGTTATGGATGTTTCTATAGGCACTTTCCTGTAGACTTGTTACATTTGTCTACTAACTATGTTTAATAACATACTGATATTATATAATGATAAAATATGTTTATAATATATAATATTTTCACACTTTTTGTGTAATGCACAATAAAAAATATTCTGTTCACAAGTGATATGAACCTTGATTTGATTTTTCTGTGTTTTCTTCACAGTTCATGTCTCTCAAGCTCTTCACCAATACTATTGTCTCCTTGGTAACCAGGTGAAGTACACTAACTTTTGAAAAACTATTAGTGACAACACTTTTTTATTATTATTGTGATTGTGGTGAAAATGACACCACAACTGAGGAGCATTTATTTATTTGTTTGTTTGTTTTAGAATTTTAGAAAACATTTAATTTGCATACAATAAATATTGTACAATATGACTTTTTAAAAATGTTACTAATTTAACTAATCTTATTTATAATTTTAATAATATATATATAATATATATATATATATATATATATTTACATTTAAGATTTTACATTAAAACACCTACAAAACACGTAATATTCATATACATTGAAAATGTTTTACTAATTTTACTAATCTTATTTATAATTTTAATAATATATATATTTAAATTTTTAAGATTTTACATTAAAACACTTAAAAAAAACAAAAAACAAACACGTAATGTTCATATACAGTGGGAAAAAAATTCCACTCACTACCACAGCTTGCAAAAACATGCAATATTTAATACAATGTTTTGGTCTGACCTTCATTTGAATTATTGGAAGATTGTTTTAAATATTGTATATTTTTGCAAGCTATTATAGTGCATATGATGTTTCCAAAAGATTTTAGTCTGGGTCAGGGACAAGAGTAAAACAATAAAATCTCAACAAAAAAAACATGACAAAAAGAAAGGACAAAATGGACAAAAAACATTAATAAAAATCACTTCCTAGGATATAAAAGTGCTGTAATCAAAGTAACACCCAGGTACAGATAGCATTAGCATGCTAGGCAGCTGTCTTGGTAATTCAAAGTTTCCTTCACTTATGGCGAATCTAACACGTTCTCACTTCATTCACCTTTGTAGGCCCACCATTGTGAAATCCAGTAACCTTCGCCGAAACACCAGCAGATTTGACCGCTCCACTGAGATGGAAAACGCTAGAGCATATGATTGCATTCATAGAAGATGAGTGTTGAGAAAAATCACAAAGATGAAGTGAGTTAAGACCCTGTTTAAGGCATTCGGTGGACTTTCATGATCTCTGGCATATATTTGACACGCTCAAAGGCCTCTCGCTCGTAGGGGCTCATCATTCCCCCTCACTGTGACTGTGGCATCCAGCGGTAAAGTGGAGATGAAGTGTAGGATTACACTGATGCCTTTCATCAGCACGTAACCTAACAGCAGTCGCATGAAAGGGAATACAAGGTATTGCGCTGGCGTCTGGAGACACCGCCGGTTGGCTCCGAGTGCGTGGGACGGCTCTGTGAAGTGTCCTTCCCAATAATCCTCAACGATAAACTTTGCTGAGGGCTCAGCCGACGGAGGTGGCAGCTCTGAACCTTCTCATCCCCCCCGCCCCTCTTTTTTTAATTGCTTTTATTACAGAGCCATTGATCGAGACTGCGTTGGCGTGGAAAAAGAATGAAGAGTGATCCTACGGCGGCGCTTTGTTTACTGTGAAGAGTGAGGTGTCAAGTCTTTGTAGGTGCTCTACCTGTCAGCTAATTTCCTTTTCATCAGTGCCGTGATGGCTGTTTGGTTGCTTGTACGCAGCGCGAAAAGTCAGAGCGGATGAACACCGAGTTCTCAAATTAGTCAGAGGACTGTGTGCCTTCAGCATTGGATCGACTAACAAGAGTCAGCTGTAAACAGTCGTACTGTCACGGTGCCGTTGAAACAGGACTGTGTAGTGTGTGATCACCGGCTGAATCCCGGTTTAATTAAATGGGGGTTAGGTGAAGGGTGTCGACGCTCAGATGGTGTAGGTGTGGGAACTGGAAGTGTGTGCGCGCACCTTAATCGCTTCCTGTGGGAATCAAGTCGAAGTGATGGCCGCAGTCTCCGAATGACAGTTTTATTGCATTTATAATGTCTGTATACACAGCAGCGCGAAGCGAGAGTCTGTGAAAGAGAGGGAGAGAGGGAGACAAAATCGTTGGCTGTCACTCTCCGATCCCTCTTTTCCCCTCCCCGCGCCTCTGGCCCCTCACTTCTGTCAATCATATTTGTGAAAAGGGCACTGGCTCTTAATACGGTGAATGACAATGATTTTTTTAATAATAATAACCTGGATCCGCCAATGGAGCAGGCGAGGGCATCCCTTTATATTCTGACATTTAAGATAAGCAAACTTTCTCGTAACGTCAACACGGATAACAAATACCTTAGAATAGCGCACAGTTGCCCTTTAGTGGGATTTGCACGGCTAAGAGAGTTTGAAGCCATCTAATTATGGCAAGTATAAGCATTGCGCTGGTCAAACTTCCTCTCAGACTTTGCTGTGAGTTTAACTAGCCGGTGAACCGGTGAGTCATAGGTTTGCACGGAAACTCACGTGAAAACATTCTGTACTCTTCTGTACAAAAAGGACAAACATTATGGTAACCCGTAGTTTAGGTTGCTCTTTCTCAGTTATGTGTCATGTAAGCTTGAACCGTCCTCAGGGGAAATAAAAACAGACACAAATTAGTCAATTGTTGACATACAAGTAAGAATATAGAGATATAAAATAAATGTGGATAGCAGCTCTTGGAAGAACTAGATGAGAAATGTTGGAGTTCATATTGAAATAGGACTTTTGATTGCAAACCTGAGCACAGTTTAAGAAACTGTTGAAATTTCTTCTAAAACTCTAGAGGAAATGCCTTTTTTATCTTGAAGTTTGACTGGCCTTACAGAAAGACAAACTGATTTATGCACCAGGGTAAATATGAACACTATTCCAGAATTGCAATTCAGTAATTCCAATTTAACTTCTTGTGGACCGTGGCCAAATCAAATATGATGAAATATGACCAGTAGGGAACCACCTAGTAATCCTTTGAATATCCCAGCATCCAACTGGAACATCCATGTGGCAGTGAAAAAGGGTCAAGATTTAGTTATTTAAATGCTTAATAGTGTAATAATAATAACTATACCTATGTTTGGTGAAAATTATAATCTGCAGTGGTTAATTTTTTTAATGAAAACCTCTTAAACTGAGAACTAGAAAACCTGTTCAAGTACTACACAACTATGAATATAGATAACTGATCACCAATTATAAAGTTTAACGAGGATAAAACATCTAAAATGAAGTGTAGGAACTACAGAACAGCTGTTCACATATATAGTAAAGACTGTAGTACAGTTTTATGAAGGTAAACCTCTAAAATTGAACAAAAAAACTGCACAACTAATTTTCTTCAGAATATACAGATATCTAGATTTACTATAGTAACAATTACTATACCTTAGTGTGGAAAAAAATACACAAATGCTAAAGTTTTGCCTTCCTAAAATCGAGCTTAAAAACTACAAAACCTGTTGATGTAATACATATTGTCTTCCTATTCCAGAGCCGTTCATATGGACCATACGACTCTAGCCTTGAGTGAAGTGTATCAAGGCCATTAGAGAGAGAGACTAACAGAATAAAGTGGAACGGCCTCTTGAAGGGCTCGGCTTCTTTTTACAGACAGATGGAGCAGAAAGTGAGAGAGAGGACACCTGCTGGTCCACAGTGCTGCCCCCCTTCTGCTTCTCCTTTTCTCTACCTCTTTTTCTCACTCCTGCATTAGAATTCAGCATCTCTTCTGCCTCGTCTGAGTGAGTGGGTTACTGAAGCGTGTCACAGTAAGAACCAGTGAATGATAATGAACCCAACGTGTGCGAGAGGGAGGGGAAGAGGGAGGAGATCCGAGAGGATTCCTGTAAGCCGGCTCTCTTCTTGAATCACAGATAGGGAAAGAAAGAAAGTAAGCGAGTGAGCGAGCGAGAGAGAGGAGGAACGAGGTTGTCGACTGAATCACCACCACCTCCGCCACTTCACCACTCCTTTCTCTTGGCACGGGGGAGTGAGTGTGGGACTGGACACCCCACACGGTTCCCTCTCCCCCATTCCCGTCCTCCACCAGCAGACCCACTTCTCCAAATGAATTCATTCATCTTCTTCCCTCCTTTTGTCATTTTCATGTCAACCTCCCTCCGCTTTATTATTATTATTTTATTTTCTCTCCTTCTCTCCCCCCTTGTCCTCTTTTCCGAGCTCTCCCACACATCGCTATCCCACTCGTTTTGTCATGGCCAAGGAAAAGAAAATGATCGTCCGACATGCCGCAAAAGCAAAAGAGGAGCAACGGTACGAGGAGAGCTCTGTCCGGGCGTGGAGCTCGAAGCCGCAAGAAGCCGGTCCACTCCTGATGGATTATCCCGAGTGGAGAACTCGGAACGCCAGAGAGAAAAGAACAGAGCCATGCTGAAAACCTGAGGTGGGAGGGGACGATCATTCTTGTTCTTTTCTAACATTCAGATAGTTCTCAACTCGTTCTCAGTTGATTAATTCGATATCTTGTTTTTTGCTCGCATCTCTGAACCCCCTTCCCACCCTCTCACGTCTCTGATTTGGGACGATTTGGCTGTTCATTGCGAAGAATTCTCAGGACTGTGCTCTGAAAAGCACTTTTCAATCTAATTAATTCCTTTCTGAGCTGAGACTCGAAAAGAAGCCTTTTTCCCCCTCTTGGTCTCCCTCCTTTTGAGACCGAAATAATTGGAGCCGTGGACTCCACTGTAACTGTGCCACAGGAGCAAGTTGGACCAATCCGGACACAACACCTGGTGCAGTGTTTACCAAAGGAGCCATTTCCCCCCTTCTTCCAAATCACTTTATTATCTATGGGAGGGGGCACAACCACCCAAGCCTTGGGCCTTAGTGATCCGGATATGCTGAGGAAGAAATGGAGAAAGAGAGACCTCCAAGGAGATGAAAGCCAAAGCGAACTCAGTCTTCGAGCTCAAATCCGAGATCTTGATGAACCTTTCCTAAAAAAGAAGACACAATGAGGGACCATTCTGATCTTGAGACACTTGACAACCATGTGTATCCACTCAAGGCTTACAAAACCAGCTAGAATAGATGAACTATCATCTCCTCCTTCATTTCTTGTCTTAACTTAAGACATAGAGTCAGATTTAAAGGAAAAAAGCATATGTGCCACGAATTGGCCTCAATTTCAAGGCTCTGAAGAAACTTGGACAAGACTGGGAACCCTTTTTCGTGCTGTATTGTACTTTTTTCCCAGCCTTTTCTTTGCCTCCGCCCCCCTCTTTCTACGTTAAGTCATTCACTGGGGCACTTTTGCTCCCCCTCCTCCTTTCAGTAGCTGAAAGCCGTTGATCGCTAATCCACGGCCGTTTCGGCCGTTTCGTCCGCTGATTTCTACATTGATTGGCTGTCTACTTCAGAACCTCTCTGGCTCCCTCCTCTTGTTCCTCTTGTTTCCTTCATCCACTTCTCACTCTCTCATCCCCCTCCCTCCTTCTGTCTCTCCCCCCCTCTCTCTCTCTCTCTCGCCCTGCCTCATTGTCTCTGTGTGCGGCAACAGTGCTGCTAGAAGCCAGTCCTTTTCACTGCTCGCCAGACAGAGGAAGGCAGAGGTGAGTCCCGTCAAATGCATCCTGAACGCCGTTGCCCACCCTGTCTCTGACATCGCTCTCTGAATGTGAACATCCACCATTGTGTTTGTGTTTATTTGTTCTCAAAGTCTTTGTTGTCATTTAACACAAGTGTGATTTTTCTGTTTTTCCTGTTTGGTTTTGGAGGTGTGTGTGTGTGGTGGTTGGGTTCTGGCAGGTGTTTTTGGTAGTCGGATGCAGTTTTGGGCTGGTTACTAGAGTGTGTGTGTCTGATTGGGATGCGTTGTCGCTCTTGGAGCATTGCTGTGGTTGCCTTATCTCCAAGTTCAGCGTGCAAAAAGCCTTCAGGCTCCAAAACGCTCTGCAGAATGAGAGAATCACTGACCAGTGCCTCAGCTTTATATGCTTTACGTAGTGCTGCTGTATATGC